>NW_028277178.1:20000-132500 GCF_051122295.1 Plectrocnemia conspersa | reverse complement strand
AATAAAATTTACAATACACCAGCGACGATATTTCATTGAAAATCAATTTCTCCCATGCAAAAATTATAATTCTCTAGGCTGGTTTCGATTGCTTCGCATGAGAAATACATATAACGTTTTCGTTGGTGACTTAATATTGATTGAACCTAAAATTGTTAAATTCTACATGTATAGTTCTCCTCTTAGATAAATTAAAAGTAAGACTATTCAGGTCTTCTTCATTATCGAGAGTTATATCAGGCTCTGAAACATTTGGAGTCAAATTTCTTCCACAATATCGTCGGCATACGAGTTTCCTCCGATGTCTTAATCGATAGCTTACTCATCCGTTATGGCATCAATTAATTTAATTAGGTTTTTCTCATCCACGTTCTGTATCTCATCAAAAGTTTTTTTATTATTAATATTGGCTGAAATGTATAGGGTATAATAAAATAAAACAAAGGTTATTAAATTAATTTAATATAGTGAAGTATAAATATTGGTCCTTTTCTGTTATCGAGGGTCGTATTTATTCTATACAAATATTTATTTATTTGTTGTATAATGTAAATTACATTTTTTAAGTAAATTCGTTGCAGAGACTTATTCATGGGGTGAACGCTCACTCATTGCTACTCTTTCACACCTAACGTAGTCAAATTTTAAAACGTACATAACAGATTAGGTGTGAACGAGCGGCAGCGAATGAGGGTTGGTCAGAACAGTGAACACACCACGAACACAACAATACAGGATCTTACAGGAATTGTGCGGCTTTTGTTTCGGTACCAGGCAATTTGATCTCGTTAACTTTTAATGAAAAAATAGTTGTATATAAATAAATAAAATGTATGAGCAAATGGATAAAAAATATTTTTGAATAAATTTGCCCCCTGATAACCGGAAAGTACCCAAAACTTATACTAGATATAAACTCGAATGATGATAAAAGTATCTAAAAACTGAAAAATTTAGAATATTTATAGATGTCAGAATTTCAATTATTATAAAAATAATACAAAACTCACCAAATATAACAGCAGAGTCGTCAAAGAGTCGAAATTTGTTTTTTTTAATCTTTAAATCGCGTCTAAAAATCATATTTTATTAAAACGCAATTTACGTCGTAATAATAATATAGTACAGTTGTGATAATTTAAAAAAATAAAATGTAAATGTTTTTATTTGTATAAAAAATATTTTCTACCATAATTTAGAACATTTTATTCCTTCTTTTGTAATAAGCGTACTACTTGAATTGATATAATAATATAATATAAATAATAATGAATTGATACAATAATATAATATAAATAAATGCCCCTCCCCCATAAATGACGTCCCCTAGAAATTGAATGCAGTAAAAACAGTGTCTTTGGCAGGCAAACAATCGCGGTTTACCCGTGTTGATATAATATTAGTCCGATCCACGTGGCCCAGATGGTCTGGAACGTTGTATTTTAATATATTCTACGGCGTCAGGCTCCTGATACAACTCGCGCAGCTCGTTGTCGTACCGTATGCGCACTCACATCCGTATACAATTGACGCGCACAAAATATTCACAATACTATCATAGTAATAAACCGATCTATCGCGTTACAGGTTCCCGAGAGCGCTCTTTGGTTGACGAGCGGAGGCAGAGTCGCCGAGGCGGCCGACTGCTACGCCAGGATCGCACAGTTCAACGGGCGGCGCATCTCAGCCGGCACCCTCGAAGCCTTCGTGGAGAAGGCAGCGGCCGAGAGAAGCCGCTCCAAATGTAGGGCGCCCTCGCTGCTGGGCCTCTTCGCTACGCCCAAGCTGCGCCGCAACTCTTGCATCCTCGTCTTCAAGTCGTGAGTGTTTCGCTCGAGCGCGGTAATGACGACCTAGGACCCTAATGACCTCGGTCTACTCGCAGGATGGTGCTGACGCTATGCTACGACGCCATCTCGCGCAACGTGAGCGGCACGGGGTACTCGCCTTTCGCCGTGTTCGCCGTGGGTTCCGTCACCATCCTGCCCTCGTGCCTGGTGGTGCTGACGCTGCAGGACAGGATCGGACGCAAGGCGACGGCATTCTCGTCGCTTGTGGCAACGGGAATCTTCACGGCGGCCGCGGGGGCAGTGCTAGCGCTGCAGACCGAGGAGGACGCGGTCTCAGGGGCGGCGCTGGCCCTGTGTGCGATGGGGCGACTCTGCGTCACCGTGGCCTACAATTCGGGGGCGCAGTACGCGGCGGAGCTCATCCCCACGGAGGTGCGGGGGCAGGGGGTTGCGGCGGTGCACCTCGCCGGCTACGCGGCCGCCTTTTTCAGCTCTTACCTGCTATACCTGGTAATATTTCCTACGACAATTTTGATGACAAAGATACTATATGTAAAATTATACCTTGACTTGTATTGTATAGATTTTTAAGCTAATCAAAAACATTTTTAATTAACGCCTACTGTCGCGAATTTCCGCAGCTAGGATGTTTATATTTTTGTACAAGATTTATTACGGTTTACTTCTTCTCATTTTTTATGAATTAATCTTGGAATAAATTATTATTTTAAATTTTGTTTTTGCATTAACAAAAATTGCGCACAGCGAAAATTTTAAACAACAAAAATTCTGATTATAGATTATCAATATACACATACATATATCAGTGGCGTGCGGTGACTTTTGAAACAGGGCATGCAGTCAGGGGCGGGAAACAAAAACTATATTTTTAAATTTATTTTCTTTATTTGATGAACATATTATGTATTTATTATTTGAAAATTAATTTTATTCGACGCTCTTATATTATCTTTCATTAATTAGTCTAAATGTTATTTTTCGATTGATATAAATGCAAGAGCTGATGAACTATTCTCACTTTGACTTCACTTCTAGTGAATGTCCGCCTTTCTAATCTAGGAGCGTACATTAGAGAGGCGGAGTTTGATATTATGGCCTAATTGGTCTAAATATAATATACGGATAAAGTCACGCCGCTCAAAATTGACACTCAATGTAATAACGATTACAGGGGAAGATCTCCTCGGCGTTGCCGCCGCTGATTCTGGGACCTCTGGCGGCGGCGTGCGGCTTCCTGTGCCTGCTGCTGCCAGAAACCCTCAACAGGCGGCTGCCCGACACGCTGGCAGATGGAGAGAGCTTCGGCGAGGGAGAGCGCCCCTGCGACTTCGCCTGCTGTCTCGGCGCCGGAGAGTCCTCCCTCGAGCTGAGGCCCAACCGAACCTGAAGTATTACTGACCAAGTATTGCGAACCAAATTTTATATTCGACGACGAGTTCCTTGGATTTGTGAAATGTTGCCAAATATTATGTATTATTTAGAAAATAATAATTAACCTGACGAAAAGTAAAACATTACTCGAAAACAGGGGTGAAATCGATCGATTGAAATAATGTAAATATTGCATTATACGTATTCGATTAGAGTATTGCAGTTTTTATTTATGTAACTTAGTTTTTATTTCACTGTAACGAGACTTAATAACCTAAAACTAATTAACAATATTTTTTTATTTGCGGCCAAAGAAGTGCAAAATTGTTGTTGTATATTGATATTCCACTATTAGTATTATTATTGATATTTCGTAATGGCTACTATCTTGTGAGATGACGGAAGAAGGACTGAATCTATTTATTATACAATAAGTATATACGTGCAGGACATATTACTAAATCTAGTGTATTTTTTATTGTTTGATATTCTCAAAAATAAAAGAAAATGTATAATATGCAGCGCTGTAACTAGCATTTTGTGACCCGTTGCAAAGGTTACGCGCGGTGTACTATTGTTTTTCAAATAAAACACGATAATAAATGTCTTACATGTATATTTATACTATGTCTAGAGAATATTTAAAATCCACACAACAACATTCCAAGATAATGTAAATATAGTATGCGTATTTACAGCGGTTCGTTGCTCGTTATACATACGCATGTACAAATATTATCTCTAGTTTACTAATTATTGTATATTATATAAATAAAAATGTAATCCTCTTTCTTTTTCCTATTATTTTATCGCCCGATTGACGATAAGCGCTATGAATATTTTCTCAAAGTGGTGTAATTTCGACGGGTTACGTTTTTATAGTCATTCCAATCATCGAGCTCAACGTGCGTGTCGGAAGGTGACTTGTGCATGCATCCATTTCATATTCGAATTGCACTCGTTGAATAATCAACGGATACTGCATAAAAACGCCAAGTAATAATATGAATTAAATAGCTAATCTAACCCATAGATCACCGCGCGTAATATCCGTTGAAAATATACGTATTTGAATAACAACATTAATTATAAAAAATATATACATATGTACATATAAAAGTTAATACAATACTGACATAAAGTTTGAGTTGGGTTACTAAACTGTTTTAAAACCGTATTCATATTTATATTATATATTAAGGTTTATTGAGGCAATATTTTAGTACATTTTTGGTCGGTATTTTACACTGGTCAGTATAAAAATGAATGCTTAGTATTCATATTAAATAGTCAGTATTTAATCAGTTTCATTTTAACAGATGATCTATATAAAATTCCTGTCATCATTAGTATGATTTTGGACTAATTTTATTAACTGCAATATTGTCGGGTGTTCATAAACTTCATGTTTCGGTAAATCAAAGCAAATAAAAACATTATCAAAAGGGTGATAATTATTTGCAATTTAATCTATATCATATTCACTTTGATAAAAACAATTTACAGTAAAAGCAAATTTATTGCACAAAAAAATAATTATATATATCACACACAGGAAAAAATATTAATTATTTTCCACTATAAAACGAATACTTTCTACATTAGTAATTTAGCATGCGGTCTATTTTCACATATGTTGACAGTTGCGAAACAGGGATTTGGAGGGGGGCATGAGGGGCAATTGCCACCCTCCCTTCTTTAAATTTCCAGAAAAAAAAATGCATGCCATTTAATGAAATAGTATAAATTTTAATAAAATCTATTTTATATTTAATAAAAACGACCACTGACTGGCCAACTTTTGCTCCCCCCACCCCCCACCTGGAAAAACTGAAATGACGTATCTGATTAAAAACCAGAAAGTCTTGAATCTAGCCCGAAAATATGTTTTAAAAGATATCACATTTTCACCTGTAAATATATATTTTCACCAGTGAAAATATAATTTATCTGGCAGTGCTAGTAAAATTATTATATGATTTAAATATTTCCCTAAGTAGTAATATACCCCCTATAGCATAGATATTGGGACTTCGTTATAGGGGGGACTAGGCACCCATACAAAATTTGACGTTAGGTTCTTTCAACTGTATTTTGTGAATTTGACGAAATCAGTAAATCAAACTTTTCTCCCATTTGTATCTATTAAATGGCCTTGTATTTAGTTTTTAAACAAGAGCACGTGCCCTATGTTCTTATTGCAACATGCGTGCGAAGAATGTCCTTGATTTTGCGAGTGCCAGGGGAGTCAAACGCAACAGTTTTTAGAGTCATTTTTTTTAAATGCGTAAGCCTAAAATGATTAAATAACAAAAAAAAACATTTTAATTATTAAACTTTTTCTGCAGTATATTTTATTTTAGGATATTAATAAAAAACTATTATATTAAAAATATATTAAAAACAAACAATAATTGTAGAAATTAAAAAAGTCATACATCTTAAATCGTGTAATTATGCATTTAATTACTGCCAGTGTCATCTAATATCACGTTCCAACGAGACCTTTTAAATACCTTAATTTCATCACCACTTTTTAATAAAAGTGGTGATGAAATTAAAAATGTCAAGCACCATTGATCATTATTATAACAAGATAATTTTCTTTAAAATCTTCTGTCTGCATTTCTACTCGAATTTTATAATATGATCAATGGTGTTTGACATTTTTCTAATTGTTTTTTTAATTCAGCAGATTGCTCTGTGGAACATTCATATTGAATAAATTATTATATTTACATGGGTTTTGCATTTAAATTTTGAAATAAGAAATTAGCTAAGTTTAGAAAGATTACGTATTATTTTAAATGCACTAAAATTTTAATGTTGGATATAAAGTGTTTTATATAATACATCTAAAAATATTTTATGATTCATTAATACTTTTTTAGATTTATAATAGATATGTATTAAATAATTTTATTATAAAAAATTTAAATGGTTGAAACCCCCTGAAAAGTGTATAGATAATATATTTAAAAACGTGTACATTGATTTGCTTGATCGTCGCAGTGGCGTTCCCACTGCGACGATGCCGACACGATTTTATTGCTTTTGACGTGGATTTTTGACTTCTGAGAAGTGATAATTGTTTTTTGCACTCTTTTATTCGTCAAAATTAGATTTAGATATGTTTCATTCGATTCTCACCTATTGTATTGAAAACATCCATTTGCTGTTCAAACCAAAACCTAACTTAAACAAAATAACCAAACTCTAAAAAATATTTCTTGTACCAAGCGAAAAGTATTCGAATTAAAGTATATATTGTACCAAGAGCAAAGCATCAAATTTATAGTGGAAACTTTCCTAATTATAATTCCAAGTATCAAGTGTATATTATTTAAACCGAAGTACAATTATATATTCCCCTTAATAAAATAGCTCAAAACAAGCAACTCCACCAAAATATATTTGTACTGATCAATTGTTATTTATAATTGCTATTTTAAAATAATAATATATAATTCTGACCAAAAATAATTGAACAATTATTATTTTTACTGATTCTTTTACTAAAATAATACTGACCACTTTGTTAATAAAATACTGAGCATTAAAATAGAAGTGATATATTAAGCACTACGTAGCACTTATTTTGTAGATTATTTATATTTATATATTTTATAATTAGCACACGTGTTGTGTATTTTTTCGTACGACGAATGCATTTGTATCTCATGCATTTATAAATAAACGAAGCAGCCCGGCTAAATGAATTTCCAGTACAACATAACACGGGCATCTCATACATCAAAAATTAGTGTATTAAACATATAATCCGTATAGATGCTAACAAATATCGTGGAATAGAGGGAACGTTAATCTCTCATACTTTCCCCGATTGTATATAAGCCAGAACGCTATAGTGGAAAAAAACTTAACTATATACTTCCATCAAAGCTTCCGTTCGACACTTCCGTCAGAACTATATTAGTATCGCTCAGACTACCACTTCACTTTCGACTCGGAACGTACGAAAGTGCACCCTGAACTCGAATCACACAGAGAAAACAATCGCTTCTTCTTCGATCTTCCAAATTCAAATAGATCTTCAAACGCTTTGAAGATCACTAAACGCAGTACAGAGACAAACGACCAACGAAATATGTCCACGCCTCTAGAAAGTGTAATTTGCTTGACGAATATCTTTCACATGTCGAATTGTGCAGCGGGATAAATGTGACCTAATAATGTTTTTTGTCGTTTGGTGATCTATTGTTTCCGCTTGTGAAGCCCTTCCGTGCCCCACATTTTCGTGAGTATTAATTTAAACAATACAAAGGACATATGAAATATAATAATAATGGTAGTTAAGGATATATGATGTTATTGGTAAATACAGTTCAACATCTTGCTTCAATGTTGTCAGATTGGTAAGAAAGGAAAACATTTTTGCAGTATCATTGTAAACTAAAATGGGTCGAAAAAAATGTTGTGTAGTTCAAACTGCTATAGTATGAAAAAAATGCCTCCTAAAATAAGAAAAAAAACGACTTAAAAAAATTAAAATCGATTGACATCTTTCGGTCGCGCATCGTACTAAAAGCTTATAGAAATTGATGATATTGAATATTTTTTTTATCACTAAAAAGTTACGATCGACATAATCGATAGAAATAATTTACATTGATTCAAATTAAAAAAATATTATATAATTATAATGCTATTTATTTCTTCAGTTATATATGTAAATAGTAATAACTGTCGTACCTCAAAACAATAAAATATCTATATTTTTTTATCTAAAATTACTCTTAAATATTTTATATTATCAACTATTTTTATAATAGAGCTATTTATAACTATTTTTATATTAAAATCTAACATTGTTTTATATTTAATTAGTTTTATGATCATTTAGTATAAGTTCATTATTTTTAAACCATTTTTCTAGTATACTTAATTCATTATTTAAGTTATCTACAACCTTTTTAATATTATCGCCTATGCAATAAATTTAAATGTTATCTGCAATCAGATATATTTTTCAATATTATAATTATATATATTATAAACAACAACGGTCCTAATTTTGACTGCTGTGGTACACCGTGAGATATTATTTTCTCTTTAGAATAAGCTTAATTTATTTTTGCTTTCTCTTTTTTAAATAATTATCAAACAATTATAAAACTATTACACTTATTCATATAATCTCTAATTTCTTCAACATTATTATTCTGCTTATTGTTTTGAATGCTCTCTTGAAATCCAAGTAAACTGTTCCAATGATTTTGTTCGTATCCTTGGCCAACAACCAATTATTGTAATAATTAAATTGTTTTTTTTGTGAGCATGAGCCTATTGTATCATATATATATATATATATATATATATATATATATATATATATATATATATATATATATATATATATATATATATATATATATATATATATATATATATATATATATATATATATATATATATATATATATATATATATATATATATATATATATATATATATATATATATATATATATATATATATATATATATATATATATATATATATATATATATATATATATATATATATATATATATATATATATATATATATATATATATATATATATATATATATATATATATATATATATATATATATATATATATATATATATATATATATATATATATATATATATATATATATATATATATATATATATATATATATATATATATATATATATATATATATATATATATATATATATATATATTAGGTAATCCCGGAATCAATGTCGTTTTTTTAATAGGCAACTTTGGCTTAGTATTTTTGGGTCCGATGAGCAGTGAAGACGTGCGTTGTAATTTTTTTCTTTTCTGTGATCCTTTGCCTTTCTTTTAAACAAAAAAAAAACTTTTCTACCCCATTTACAAACAATGGCAGAGACGTGTCTTTCGGAAACACATTTAAGAAACTGTATGCTGTTTTCGTTTCATTAAAAAAAAACTGCGACAGAAGCAACAGAATGCATTTATGACATTTACGATGATATACTGGAAAAAAGAAAGTGCCAAAGTGGGTTCAAAAAATTTCCAACGGGCAATCTTGATTTGAAGGACGAGCTTCGAAGTGGACGGCCCAGTCTAGTGGATAGTCCAGCTCTAAAGGCGGAAATCGAAGCAAATCCGATTATGACCATTAATGAATTATCGAAGAAAGTCGGCACATCACGGTCGAACACCCATCGTTATCTTGAGAAACTGCGAAAAGTTAAAAAATAAGGTATCTCGGTTCCTCACGCGCTCACCGACGCAACAAAGCTCAACGCCTCAACACATGCAAAATACTGCAAGAAAAGCAACATTTTACCCCGTTTCTCCATGACTTTATCACCAGAGACGAAAAATGGGTTCTTTATCATGATATAAAAAAATAGAAACAATGGTTAAATCGAGGTCAAACCCCAATTCCAACACCAAAACCAGGACTACATCCTCGGAAAGCATTATTGTGTGTGTGGTGGGATTCGAAAGGTGTAATTTATTATGATGTTTTAAAACAAGGGCAAACTGTTACTGCAGCCCTCTATTGTGAACAGATGGACAAATTAAATACGACGTTACAAAAAATTAGACCTGCTCTTGTGAATAAAAGTAATGTCATTCTTCAACATGATAACGCCCAGCCGCATGTTGCCGATATTACCCGTAAAAAAATCCAGGACCTTAGCTGGGATGTTTTATTGCATCCACCCTATTCTCTGGACTTGGTACCGAGCAACTTTCACTTATTTCGCTTTTTAGAAACGCAATTAGGGAACAAAAAATTCGACAATTCGACAAAAACTGAAATCGGGTCTTTCGGAGTTCTTCGAATCTAAACCAAAAGCCTTTTATGAATAAGGAATTTTAGATCTAGTAACAAGATGGCAAAGAGTCGTAGATAACACTAGAAATTACTTTGTATTAAAAAAATATTAAATAATTGAAAAAAAAAATAAGTTTGAGTTTTAATAAAAAACGACATTAATTCCGGGATTACCTAATATATATATATATATATATATATATATATATATATATATATATATATATATATATATATATATATATATATATATATATATATATATATATATATATATATATATATATATATATATATATACAAGCCTTTTTAATTCCATTTATAATAAAAAAATATAAAATTCTGACAAAATTAGTTTCAGATCTAAATGGGTTTAATTGCTATTGCTAGAAAGTTTTTCAGAAAAAGACATAACAGATTGTGTTGTTTTAGATCAGCGGTTCCCAAAGTGGTCCCCACGGACCCCCAGGGGTCCCTGGGATCATGCAAGGGGTCTGTGGAAAATTAAAATTGATTTGGAGGTCCCTGAACAACGCCAGTGGTACAAAATAAAAAAATTGTGACACATTTTTATTAATATGGAAGTTAAAATAAATAACAATGAATTAAAAATTCACAAGAATTGTTATTTGCTAAATGTTTGGAAACGGAAACTTATCGGTACATTGTGTCATTCATCGACATTATTTGGTCGCAAAAAACCTTAGTGAACATTTGCATGAATCACTACATTATGTCATTAGAGCAGTTAATAAAATCAAAAGGAATGCCTTAAATGAGAGATTATTTGCTCAACTTAATTTGAAAAATGGTGATGACTTATGACTATAATCGTTTACTACTTAACACAGAAGTATGTTGGTTATCTAAAAGTGCATGTTTGGATCGCTTCTATTTGCTATTTGATTCAGTGTTGGAATTCCTGGAGAGTAAAGACAATGATTTGTGTCACAATTTTAATATCTCAAAAAATGGCATCGCTTATATGACTGATTTATTTGCCAGATTTAACGAGACCAATTTTTAAACTACAAGGTGACACATTAAATTTAATCAAAACTAAAAGTTTAATATCTGCATTTGTTGCAAAACTTTTGCTGTACAAACAAAACTTAAGAAGAAGAGAATATTCTCAGTTTACAAATGTTTCAAAATTGCAAAATAAAGATGAAGATTTGTTTGCTTATTGTCAACACTTAACGGCGCTTCATTTCGACCTTAACCAAAGATTTGAAGACATTCTTCACTTGGATATTCCCGACTAGGTGTTGAACCCTTTTGCAAGTAGTCATGGCACAAACAGATGAATACATACTAATACAGGAACAACTTAATGAATTATTCACAAATTAGGAGCTGAAACCAATGTTTAAACAAGGATACGACAACGTTCTGGTTACAAAAACAGATCCCAATTTATATCCAGCATTATGGGTTATTGTACAGAAGCTGTTGATTGCTTTTCCGTCTTCCTTTTGGGCGAATGTGGATTCAGTGCCCTTATGAGCCTCATCACAAAAACTCTTGGTTGCTACTCACAAACATTGAGCCGGACATAAATACACTCATAACATCCCATCAGGTTTATCCAAGTCATTAAATTTTTTTTGTATTTTAAAACAATTTATAATTTTAATAAATATAATACTTCTTCAACAAAATGTTTTATTTATATTTTATTTTTACGTCACCATTTACCATTCAAGACATCAAAGCTAAATTTGTAATTTTTCTATTATGCATTTTTTGCTGTTTTGTTTCGCTGTTTAGATCTTCATGTAATAAAAAACAATTTAAATACAGAGTTATAAAAATCTATCCTTGACCAACAACCAATCAATTATCACTACTTGTAATGCAATCTCAGTACAATGTTTTTCAATGAATCCCGATTGTTATTCGCACAGAACGTTTTGAGAAATAATAAATAAAAATTGGTAAATCCGGCCCTAGTTTTGAAAGTACGTATATTCTTATAAAACTATATATTTTAAAAGATAGCATAACAAGTTAAATTCGTGCCAGTAAATTATTAAAAAAATTCTCTATAAATCCACAGATGTCTCTTTGAAAATACATATATTGAAGTCCTTATCTAAATTTTATTACATTTATTTTAAAATTATATTGGAATTAAAAATTCATCGTAAAACGCGAAAATAACATTTTCTATGTTTAAAATCGAGATAAACATCGATGTCACGTTCGGAAGAACGAGCTATCTATAATATAATACGTTGTTTATTAACGTTTTAATTTTGTGGAATGTTATCATTAAATTGAGATGTCAGAGTGCTAGAAATTAAATATTATTTAAAAAAAAATATATTATGGACTCGAGAAGAAAAAAAGAGCAGCTCTATCGGATTGAGCCCCATTGTGTTGACGCCCGGAGGCGCTTCGAACATTGGCTTCGCTTCGACAAACGCCGGGGCGGAGGCGCCTCCGAGAGTCTTCCGAAGAATCTTCCCCTCCGCGCTCCCGCCCCGACCGACGACCTTAAGTCGCGGCACTTTCTGCCTCGGGTCCGGGGACTTTCCACAGGACGTTAAAAAGGGTCACGAGGGCCCGCAGGTGGTCCCGAAAGTTCGGATCGACAGAGCTAGCTAACGTTAAACTGATCTAAGACGTCGTATATATACTTAGTTTGTAAAAACATTCTGCTTGCGAAAAACAGTGTGCTACTGTGCTGCCATCTATTAACTGTTTTGGCAAACTACCAAAAATAACAAATATCACGTGTTATTTTTTTATATTAACCTTGACAATAAACTGAGTTAATTATCAGCCGATGTAAATATCTCATTGGAAAATCCGTTTCTCGCAATAACGAGAGAGGAAACAAATATTATATTATAGATATATCACACAAAACACCGCTTTCGTACATTCCGAGACTCGTATCACGGGCATGCGCGAACATAACCTAGGGTTGTCAGACATCGTGAGTAAATTTATTTTTAAGAATATATCGCTTGCGGTTCATGTTATATAAACAAAAATGATGGATATTTTTAATTAAAATAAACTAAACGGTACAAATATCTTTGTTGATCCTAAAAAATATTTATATGAACGACGTTTGTCATAACATAAAGTTCTTTATCATACACCCACTTACATATTTTTACAACAAAAATTTGTGTTTTTAACGATAAATCAAATAAACATATTTTAATACTAACGTTTACATGAAGACAGGAAAGTTTTTAATTGTTTTAATAAGCATCTAAGCGATTTCTATAAGGAAAAGTATTAGTCTATAATATTCTAGTATCTCAGTATATTTTTTACAGAAAATGGCAGTTTTAAATATTATTGCACCGCTCTGTTCTTACACACCGAAGCACCGAAATCGGAAGTTCTCTATTGAAGGAATAAATATGATTTGTGGCAACGGCGATTAAGCAGTACGAGGGTGCGAAATAATTTTGAAAAAACGTATCATAAGAACAACTTTCCTTGTTCAGAATATGCTATAAAAAAAACAATACTATAAATCTCTAACTGGATAAAGCGAAAAAAAAAAAACAGAAAGTAACTAATTGACCAATCGTTGAAACAATTATTTCATGTGGAGTAGCTCTGCGCTGTCACTGTGATTCTGCTTTTCTAATTTATAAGATGAAGAAGAAAATAAATATGAAGGAAACCTCTGAGTTTTTGTATGATATCTAGCAAAAGGTTGCGATAAAAACATAATTGAGCATTTTAGTAATGCCGGTAAAAATGCAACTTATTATTATTATCATTAGTCTGCAAATGGCAAATAAGATAATATATTGCTGTAATTCATATAATTTCAATTAAGTATTAAAACGTGTTAATGCAGCAGTGTTTTTTTTATTATGACAGATGAAATAACAGATATATCTTGTATAAAACCCTTTGTGTTTGTTATATAAATGAATGAATGAAAATCTTCTCTTAACTAGAAAGTTAAAAGAAGATTTTTTACAATTTGTTCCTATGCCACCGTCGGTAAAAGTTTGACTAGCTTTGTAAATACATAAAAAAAAAGTTAATTCAGCAAGTTTTGTTGCTAATATTCTTGACGAAACTTCAGATGTAATGACGAACTCGCAGCTCTCAGCAGTTTTACGTTTTTTTTATGAATGTGAAGCTCACGAGCGGTTAATTGGCTGTACAGCGTTAGCTCTGATAAAAAAGCCGCTGGTTTATTTTGCCACGTTGTAAATATTATTAAAGAATTGCAAATTCAAGAAAAATTGTTCGGACGGACTTATGATGAGGCAAGTGTAATGAACGGGAATATTACTGATTTGCAAACCAATGTACTCGAAGCTTATCCATTGACCATTTTTACATATTGTTGTGCTCATGTATTGAATTTAACATTACAACAAGGTCTTTTCAAGGTATGCGTTCGCTAACGCCATCTTACGCTTTTCGGGAATGTCCCCGTTTGACAGGCAGTCGGCTCTGATCATCGTTACGAAGCTGTTACCACGTCGAACTCAATAAAACTCACACCCAATCACACGTGTTTTAGATTCAGACCTTAGAACTAACCAGTTCGTGTATCCTGACACGTAACAGTATACTTTGCAAGAGTTTGTAGCTAAAAGACTTCCTTCTGTAGCACCTACGAAATGGAATTATACATCACGTTTAAGTAACACAGTTTAACAATACAGAAATAACTTTATAGACTTTTTTCGAAACTGTGAACTATGGGACCCCGATACAATAATAAAAGCACAAAAATTTTGTTCATAAATTTTCAAAACTTTTTGGAATAACCGATGTTATTTAACATTCTAAATCTCTAGATACATTATATTGCTATAAAAAAATTGCCGACGTTTTGCAACAACTCAGATATATACAGGATAGTAATTGCAAAAAAATATGGGATTCTTATATATTCGAAGAAAATTACTCCTGAGAAACAAATTAGTTATCGAAGAAAAGTTTACATTTAGTCAACTATGTAATAGTTGATAGTATATGTAAGCAAATTGAATCCCGATTTGTTCAATGTGTAAATTGGAATATTTTCACATTCTGGTGATAGAAAAATATGCTCAATATAAAGAAAACTTTCCAAATGAGTTAATCAATAAAGTAAAAAATAAAATATTCGTGTTCTGAATTTACAGAGAAACCTGTTCATGAACTTGTACAATTTATGAAAAAAATAATCTCGAGTCGGGTTTTCAGGAAGTAGATAAAATATCCAAACTAATATTAACTCTTCCAAGTAATACTGTTTTAGCAGAACGTGAATTTTATGGTCTGAAAAGAACCAATAGTTTTTTCCAAGTACCCAAGGCCAGGAAGACTATGTGGCCTAAGCTCGATTTCAATGAAGTGTTTTAATTCCTTATGGAATTAAAACAGAAAAGCAAGACATTTGAATAGAATTAATATATAAATAATAATAAAAAAAAAAATTTCATGTATCGACGATGACCCTACCGTTATATGCTCGCGCATGCGCACGGAACGAGTCTTGGCATGTAGCAAGTTAGGAAATTGAGAAATAGATGGAGAGAAGACGCAATAAAAACAATATTTTCATTTAACTGATAGTTCGGCGGAGCGCCGCAAGATGGCGGCAAATTTGCAAAGTTCGTTTTTGACGTTTGCAGAGCGATCGCTTTGGCGACGACCAGCGGCGGGATGAGATTCCGCCCTCGCCTTCGCCCTCGCCCTCGCTCTCGGCGCGCTTTGGCTCGGAACTGAGCACTATGCTATTTCGGGCGGTCGACGATGTCGAAGGTCGAGGTCGAGGTCGAGGCTTCGCAGACCTTGGCCGGGATGTACGCTCGCGCGGAAATCAGCGACGTCAGTGCGGTGACGGGCGTCCAACATGGCGGTCGTGTATCGCGCGCTGATCGCAGCGGCGGACCCCTTCGTCCCGTCCCGACTCAGACCGCTCTGGCAGCACCCAGCCGGTGAGTGTGCATACTCGGGAATATCGCGTATTTGCGCCGATTGATCGACGTTTTTCTCCCCCCCTAGGACCCAAGACCATCTTCTTCTGGGCGCCGATCTTCAAATGGGTGAGTTGGTGACGTTCAGTTTGTTGAATTTGGTCAAATTGGTCACAATGTTTCATTGGTGGTCACAGGGTCTGGTCGTCGCCGGGATCGGAGACCTGCAGAGGCCGGTGGAAAAGCTGTCGGTGACGCAGTCGGCATCGCTGGCGGCCACGGGAATCATCTGGTCCAGGTACTCGCTGGTCATCGTCCCCAAGAACTACAGTCTGTTCTCGGTGAACGTGTTCGTCGCGGCCACGCAGTGCTACCAGCTGTTTAGGGCCATACGACACGCTCGCTCTCAGAAGACGCCGGAAGATTTAGCATAATTTATTTACAATATATAACGCTCGCACCGGACGACAAAAACTACCGTGTATATTTTTGTATCCTTTACAATAATGTGATTGTGATCTCTAAAACCGTTATTTTTTTATTAGTCTATTAATAAATTTTGTCTTGTTACGCGCTCGTTTCATTCAATCGGCGGAATAAATAAAAGATCGTATCGGTTGTAAAACGCAAGTATTTTATTGGTTAAGTGTTAGGTATGTATTAAGATAACGTATAATGTAAAAATAAATAAAACGCCGTTTAAAAGTAGGAAAGGTGCTAAGCGTAGACAGTAAAAAATATCACAAATCGCGCGTCGGTAGGACGCTCGCGACAAGTAAGCGCGCCGCTCGCCGTTCGCCGTTCACCAGAGGCCCGAGGAAAAGCCGCCGGGGGGGACGCGCCCTCGCGTCGACGCCGGCTCCTTCTTCTGCTCCGACGGGAAGAAGCTCTTCTGCTCGTCGGCGGCGTCCGGTCGTTGGGGCGCGGCCCTCTCGGCGGCAGGGGCGGGCGCCTTGCCCATGATCTCGTTCATCATGTCCGAGTTCTGCTGGTCGTTCTTGGGGCGCTGGGGGCGCGCGTTCTCCTGCGGCGGCCCGAAGATGTCCGAGTGGCCTCCGCCCGGCGGCTTCAGGATGCGGCTCGACGACTTGGTCCCGTCCTCCCCGATCCCCACGCAGGCTGCGGTCGACGACATTTCAGTTCGGGGGCGGCGAGGCTTCTAGCCGATTCGAAATCGACCAACGGCGCCAGCCCACGCCCCGAAAAAGTGGCAACACCGAGTCGCCTCTTCGACGCCCCTATAGCGAAACATTATTTATTTTTGTTTCATTATCTTAAATCATTTATAAAATAACTGTGACCGTTAAATTTGAAACAATAATAATAAATTATCCGTAAGTATATATTATAAAATTTAACTTTAATAAAACGTTTTACAAATATAACACATACAATATTAAATAAACCTAATCCTGTATTTAAATTCAACTTCTGTTTGTCATATTTTTATAATATTTTTCAATTTGATAATAACAATATTCTTTAATGGTAGGAATTAAATATCTGGCGTGGAGTGTATTATCTGTTATTTTTATGGCTTTATTTTGGATAGCTTCAAGTTTATTAAAATTAGTATTATTCGCGTATTCCACACTAGACAACAACAGGGCTGATTAATTGTCTGTAGACTATGATTTATTTTTTTTATTGTAAAAAAGCGCGCTTTTTCTATTAAATATTGATTTTAGAGCTGCAATGGTGCTAAGCCCTTTTGACCGGAGTTCGGTAATATGTTTGTTGAATTTAATTTATGCATTTGTTCACTCATAATGGGTGCAGGCGAGAGTTATCTACGTTTGGTGAATATTATTACTTCTGTTCTGTCTTGATTAATTTTAATTCTCCATTTAATAAAATATTTTTTAAGTTTTCAAGGGATTTTTCAAGTTTAACTGTAATAATAATGATAGTTTAGTATTTTTTTTAAATTGGAATATTATTAGTATATAGAATGAAGAGAAACGGACCAAGTATACTTCCCTGAGGTACACCAGCTGGTAACGCGGTATCGAAAATTTATTATTTAGTGAAACAACGCAGCTTTGATTCCTCTGGGTAAGACCGTAAAATATAGATAATGTAATAGGAAGTTCCATATTTTAAAAGTTTATAGATTAATCCATCATGCTATAATGTATCAAAATCCTTAACCATATCTAGCAATAAAAGACCAGAACTTTTTTTTATATTAAAACTGGCAGATATATGTTTTGTTAGTCTGTTAAGTTGATCGAACAATGTTCGCGGAAACTAAATTGTTCATGAATGAGTTTGCTGTTAAGAGATTCGCTTAATCAAGATAAAATATATTTTTTTAAATACTCTTAAAATTGCATATTAACCACCTGATACTAGTATTTTACAACCCACCCGATCGAGGAGCTATTGCCGTTTTCGAGGCGCACTGTTTAAAAATTACATTTTTCCAAGTGACAGTAGCGTTAGAAGCAATAAGAAAAGCTCTTCAAGCTTTGAAAGAATTTTATTATTCCCACATTAAAAATACAGAGAAAGAGCGGCGAGGCAATTTTCAATATGAGTTTCATAGACATTTATAATTTATCACTTAAACCATATTTTCGCCAGTAATAATATATATATATATATATATATATATTATTACTGACATAATACTGTACATAATGGTAAAAGAGTATTTGGACTTTGGATCAACTTCGTTCTTCGCCGCATTTTATTTATATATCAGAATAATTTATTTTTCTGGAGCAATACGGAGCAATATGGGAAATAAGACGTTCGTCTGTACTTTTTCCGTGTATTTTCCCCTGAGAGACTTGACTTAATGACAGCTCCAATACTCTAATTGGTTTTAGAACTTTCATTATGTTAACTTTGGATTTGAACAACAAATGGACGTTTCGCAACTGTCAAATTGAGTTTTATAGACATTTTAGAGCAGCATTTAAGTTCACTAGCGCCTCTTAGTTGAATTATATTTTCGCTAGTATAAATATATATCTACAGGTAAAATGTATTTGGACTACTAGTGAAAATAAACTTCACCATAAAATATACATTTACTGTAGCATTTCTAAATTGCATGTGAGTAAATAATGATAAATATGTAAATGTATTTATTAGTACACGAGGAAAAGTTCAAGTTTTTAGGAATAGATTCGAGATAGTTTTTTTAGGTTTTCTTTGAGGTGTATTTCGATTTCATTAAGGTTCACAGCATTTCATTAAATGACATGCATTTTCTTGCAAAATTCAAAAGGGGAAAATGCCTCCATCCCCCCCCCCCCCCACAAATGACGTCCCTGTTAAGGAATCAGCTTCTAGTATTTTGCAATATAAACTAATTTATCCAAAATATTTCCAAAGGCCTTACGGATGAAGACTTGTTGGTTTTGGAAAGTTGAAGGTCCACAGAAGATACTTAAAAACGAGAATTTGACGAACGACTAGAATATTAAAAAAAGAGAGTCTAAACTTCACAAAATGTCAATTAAACGGTTTTGAACAACGAAGCGTTCCTGAGTGTAAACTCAAATTTGGAAAAGCCCGATCTTACACGCAGAGTAAAACTCACTATCACTTCCTGAACCGACGGATCATCGCGATTAGTTCTGACAGCGAGGTATTTTAAACTATTAAAATATAGTAAAAAAAATATTCATCCACTTTGCAGTTTAAGAACGGCAGTGTCATAAAAAATAATAAATTGATCTAATAATATGAAAATGAGAGACAAAATTAAGGGCGGAAGATAACTGCAAATTCGAATTCACTAATTTTTTAAAACAAAAATATATTCATGGCCGAGATTCAACGAGTCGAGGCCTCACGTGCCTTTCGAGGTTAGGCCTCTCGTTTGACAGCCGCCTCCGAGATGAACGTAATAGGGGTGAGTAGACGATCCGGCGGCCGAAGAGGACTCGTTTTGAACGTAAATGTCGTTCCAGGGCTGCCTGCGTCGCCTGGCGGAGGCGGGAACGCGAGCCTTCTCGACGGAGGTGTCGAGCGTCTCGAGCTCCTCCAGAGCCGACAAGCTGTACAAGAGGGTAGAGCTGGAGATGCGCGCCAACGACCCCGCGGTGTTGAGGAGCTACGCGTGGTTCGCTTCGACCGCCTCGTCGCAGCTGGGCGCCGTCGTGGAGAAGAGTTGGCCTCTGCGTAAATCGACAAAGACGCGCTTCACTGTTCTCAAGTCGGTGCACGTGCACAAGAAACACCGCGTGCAGTACGAGTATCGCACTTACTACCACTTCCTGCACCTCGTTAAGGTCACAGAGTCCACTGGCGTCACCCTGCTCGAGTACCTGGAGAGGAATCTGCCGGAGGGCGTCGCCATGAAGGCCACCAAAGTCGAGATGGCGCGGCTGCCCGACTACTTGCGACCCCCCGAGACTGATCTGTCGTCGTAATAATCTAGTCCGTAATGTATCTATTAAGTTTTATAACAATAAATATATCTAGTTACAAATAGTGCCTTTCGTTGCATTTTTTTTATTACTAACAAAATTGCAATTAACAAGCAATAAAAATTATATCATTCAGGGTCAGAATAAATATCAAATGGTCAAAATAAAAATTATAAATTTCTTGCTCGAGCAAGCGTTTGTCAGAACATTGAACACCCCATAAATATCTCTCAACCAAACTATTTGGTTGTATGTAGGACGCAAAGGTGTTCAGAGCGAACTGCTGCTATGCAAATGGCAGATCCACCAGTTGTATTAATATTTAGCGTTATAGCAATACTATATATAACTGAATAAAATGATGATGCTGTCAATATAATTCTTACTATTTAATATAAATTCTGACCCAAAAAATACCACCCTGTACAATAACGAGCTTTTTTATTTTTTAACCTATTTTCACACTTATAGAACCAAAGTGTGTGCCCATAATTTTTCAATTAAAAATTACACGTGTACTTCTTGCATTGCTATAGTGAGTTTATCGTTTGATTTCTCCAAAGCCTTTTAAGCCCACTTTGGTAACCTACGATTTAGTATAAGTAATATTTTCGCAAAGTTGATACAAATAATTGTAAACGTTAAACTTAATCAAGAGTATACCGTGCAAAACTATTTTGTAGGAGCCTAAAGAGAGTGAATGACGACGCATAACTAGGACTCGTCAGGTGTTATCTAACGATCGATCGTACTCGAACACTTTCCCTTTAGGACTGCAGACGATGTGCAAGAAGAACGCCAACGCCGAACAGGGTGATTGCGGAACGTGAAACACTTCAATAGCGAAAACAATATGTACACGTGTTTACGGACAACGAGACTTGAATTAGGCCAAAAAATGCATGTCATTTAATGAAATTGAAATATTAAAAAATCGACGACTTCCCCCCCCCCTCATGGAAAAAACTGAAAAAAAAACGTCTGGAAACTATCCTGTAAATATTTTTTAATATTCACGAGAAACAGAATTTTAAGATTTAAATTTTTCGTACATAGTTTGCTACCAGGGGCGTATATTCAGGTGTGCTAGGTGTGCGGCGCACACCCGCAAAACCATCTAAAATAAAAGTTTAGAAAATTTAGGGCGTAAAGCGACATCATTTTGCATACAGTAGTATGCAAAATTATAAAATTTTAATATGCAGTGTATAGTATGCATTGGTATTTGTCATTCGCTCTGAACGTTTTCGCGCGAGCGATCGTTTTGGAACAACACATATAACGCGCCGACCTTGCGCGCGGCCGCCGACTAAAGTAAATTGTTCCGAGATTTAACGGCTGAAGTCGATCTGTCGGCTGGCAGTGCTCAGTAGTAAAATTGGTCTCGAATTTGGTGCGCGTACTTCAAAAAAATTATCCAAGACTGAGTAATGATTTGCTTGTTGAAGAAAAGCACGCGTTTAGCCAACTATTTAATACAATAGTTGATAATATATGTAAGCAAATTGAATACCGTTTTTCTTCAATGTCCAAATTGGAATATTTTCACCTTCTGGAGAAAGAAAAATATGAGCAATATAAAGGAAAAGTTCCAAATGAATTACTTACCAAACTGCAACAATTCTATGGAACATTATTTGATTATATAAGTTTAAAAAATGAGCTTGCTGTTCTTTATCATTTACCTGAATTTGCAGAGAAATTTGTTCATGAGCTTGTACAATTTATGAACACAAATAATCTTGAGTCAGGTTTTCAGGAAATAGATAAATTAGGCAAACTAATATTTACTCTTCCAAGCAGTACTGCTTCAGCAGAACGTTCATTTTCTGCTCTGAAACGAATTAATAATTGTTATCGAAGTACCCAAGGCAAAGAAAGGCTATGTGACCTTGGCTTGATTTCAATAGAAAGAGGGATCCTTATGGATATTAAAAAGAAGAGCACTTTTTATGACAGCGTGATATAAAAATTTATAATTAAAGAAAGAAGATTAGATTTTATATATAAATAATTATAATTTTATGTTTATTGGAAATTTGATATTTTTATATAATAATATTTTAGATTAGGTTTGATGTTTATTTATTTATTTATATATGGGAAAAAGCTGTAAGGCAGTTTAGGCATGCCAAAACCTCGGCTAATAAAAATGAAAAAATGTACGTTTTTTCATTTTTATTATTTTATTTTTTATAGCACACCCAATATTAACACCCACCGTACGCCACTGATTGCTACATTGAACTATTTAGTTAAAATTCAACAATCCAAATGTTTACCTTAAATACTTTTTTAATAAATTATTAAAAATATTTTTTTGTCTGTAAAAATCCTGTCCAGAATAAACACTCATTTATTTACATGCGATGTATAAATGTTACGGGGAAATTATATTTTCACTAGTGAAGTCCAAATACATTTTCACCAGTAATGTAAGCGAAAATATTATTTAACTCGGGGGTCTCCAAACTTTTTAGAGATGGAGCCGCATGTGAAACATTAAAACTATGGGTGGGCCAGATATAAAATTATCAAATAAAAATAAGTATTTAATAAAATTGATGTGCTTGTTTTGTAGGTCTTTCAATTATTTTATTTATATTTGGTGTCAATTTAGAAGCACCAATAGACAAAAAATCTTGAAAATGACTCAGTTTTTAACGGGTTTTTGATTTTATATATTTCATTCTGGAAAAAGTTTGCTCACAAATGTAAGTTATTTTTCTAGCAAATTTTCACATTTTTCACTTCAAATGGATTTTGAAATACAATGAAAATGTGACTCTTTTTCTAACAATACAAATTTTTCAATTCAACTTTGAGTTGAAAATGTAAATTTCTTTTGCATAATTTTCTGCAAATTTTCGCAAATTATTTTGTTGCGACTGTTTCCTGAAGAGAATTAATTTTGTTTAAAATGATTTATATAGAAAAAGAGTTCATGTACAAGTTTTCCTTTTCCTCGTCAGTTTAGATTAAGAGAGTTAAGATGTTCAGTTATGTCAGTCAAAAATGTTAGATTCATATGGGATCTGAAAGTTCTGGAACTGGCCTTGATTTTTCAGTCATAAATGTGTCAATTTCGTTTCGTAACTCAAAGAAACGTTTTAGCACTTTTCCGCGGCTCAACCATCGCACTTCACTATGGTATAATAAATCGCCATACTCAGATTCAGGATGTACAAGAAAAATATCTGATTAAGTCCAGCTTTTCTTATAAAATTTGCTGTGGATACGACGATAGATATCACGAATATTAAATTAAGCACCTTTTCACATAAAGCCTGTTGATGTATGATACAAAGTAAATTTACAGGTGCTTCAAAACATTTCGATTTAAATAAACTGTCAGTGTTAGAACCGATTATACCTTCGGTAGTTACACAGGTAAGCTTATCCCAATATTATTCGAATTCCTCAATTGTTTCTGATACACTCAAAAATAGATTTTCTTTAATTGTAGTATCGTTGAGGCTCTGCTAATTCTTCAGCTACTTCAAACTGTGAATTAATCCTACGAATAAATATCACTAACACTAATTGAGCAATGCGACATACAATCTTTGCTCTTATCCAGTGCCAGGGAAAAATTAGCAAATTTACTAGCTTTTTCTTTAGTCGAGAACAGATATTCAATCCTAAATCCTCAACTTGAGTAATTGTACTGGAAGATAAACTTACGCCGGCAAATGTTCGACATACTTCTTCTGCTATTGGTGATACACATCTTTTAACAAATTCGCCATCTTAACCATAAAAATTACATTTTTAGAAACAAAATTCCCCGAATTTTCAAAGTTAAAATTAATAATGTCGAAATAATAAAAATATTGAATTTTACAATTTGATAAAACATTAATTCATTATTTTTAAATTTTCTATACGCTTTTATATGGCATAATATTTAATATAGTGAATTATTTTTGACAAGTGTCAAAGGCCGGATTTAGCCCGCGGGCCGTAGTTAATGAATAGTAGTAGTTGATAAATTTTAACAGATAGGCGCTAGTGAAATTATATGCTGCACTAAAATAGCTTTGAAACTCAATTTGACAGTTGCGAAACGTACATTTGCTATTCAAACCCAAACATAACCTACACGAATTAACCAAACCATATGAAAGTTCTAAATCTAAAGCTAGCTATAGTTTTAGAACTTTCATTAGATCAAGTCCAAAATACAAACTAAACCATCTCTCAGGGAAAAATAAACGGAAGAAGAAGTATAGACAGACGTCGCATATTGCTCCGTAGTTTGTCTGCACTTGGATATTACACTATGATTTAAAAATATGATAGCTATCCTTATCGATATTATTACAGAAAAAAATCTATAGAATTATGCATATCTACACAGTGCTGTAGTAAATGTCATCGTTTGAAAAAAATATATTGAATGAAAAGATAAAACATAAACTTTAAAATTCTCTCATGACAATATTATAACG
This sequence comes from Plectrocnemia conspersa, assembly GCF_051122295.1. NCBI lineage: Eukaryota > Metazoa > Arthropoda > Insecta > Trichoptera > Polycentropodidae > Plectrocnemia > Plectrocnemia conspersa. Next base: position 107,750 of record NW_028277178.1, on the reverse strand, counting down.
ATTACAATATTACATTTCAAACTTGTATTTATGAATACTTTTAATAGTAAAATATAATCTTGATTGCGAATTTAAGTAAAAAGTGTTTAGAGACAATATTATTATTAGCTATTAAGATTATAAAAAAATATTGTTACTTTTCTAGTTCATGGTAATTTGGAGAAACATGACTTTTTTACTTTAATAACAATTTAGTTATAAAGGTTGATATCTTAATAGCTAAACTTAATATAAAAACTCCAGCAAACGTTTAAGTAATAAAATGATTCATTGGATTTCATTTTCAATTCAAATCGATTTAAAAATTGAACTAGGACATTAGAAAAAAATATTTTATTATAATTGCACATTAAATTCGAAGGTTGACACAATCCAATGTTTACGTAGTTTTTTTTATATGATTTCAAAAATATTTTTTGTCTAGAATAATCAGTGTCCGCAAAAGTCAGTGAACGGATTATTGCTAACACGAATGTTAGTCACAAAGCAATTTGCCCACATGAAAATTGGTCACATAGAAATCGCTCACATGGCTATTGTTCATACGATTATTGCTCACACGGTATAAGGAAGTTTTTTAATTATTTCAATAGTTGTTCATTGGGTATAAATTATTGAGACATTCATGATGTGGTTACGATTTTTGCAAATTATAAATATACAAAAAAGTATGTATTTAATATTTTCTTAATATCAATTTGTTAATGTTTACAAATACTTTTGGCCTTCGATTGAATGTGTATTATTCTCATTTTGTCGTGTACATACTTATTTAAAAAATTTACTATGTACGTAGAGGATAAATAATTTTTTTTACTTTGTGTCCTGTTAGTTTTAATATTAAATTATTTAAAAAAACATGATTTTTTCTTAGGTAACAATTTAGTTATTAACACATTGAATATGTTCTTAAATCTCAATATTTACTGTTAAATTAATTCATAATTATAATAACGATAAATATGATGGTTATTTAGTATTATTTTAATACCAACTTGAAATATTTTGAATTTTATATATCCAAAGATATGTTTTTTATGGATTAATTTAATAAGTGTTTTATTTTAAATCAATGTAATATATCTTTACGATATCTTGAAACATTTACTTATTATCTTAAGTATTTAAACATTGCAAATAGAGCAATAAGCGCGTAAGAAATATAGTGGGAGTTAACAATATATTTCCTATTTCAATAATTTGTTTTTATTTATTTTTAAACGATCATCTATTATACAATTATTTTTATATCCATCACTGTTCATTGAAATATAGTTTAACAAACCAGCAGCTTTCATTATTAAAATCATCCATATGCTTTCGCCACAGTAGTATTTATTATCCCGGAGATTTTTCTTGTAAAATCGGATAAAAGTATTTAAAATTCAATCAATTGATTTTTTTTCACTTTGCGTCTTGTTAATATTAAAATGAAATAATTTTACTTAACCGCGTGAGCAATATTCATATGAGCAACCACCCTGTGAGCGATCGATCTGTGATCAACTTGCTTTGTGATTAATATTCGTATTACTTCTGTGACCAATTGCCATGTGAGCAACGATCACAAAACCGCAAAAATTACCCACATTAATATTTATAAGTACATATAGGTATTAAAATTAAACGTCAAAACGAACGTCCGTCATAGCTCGCAAGAAGTCTCAGCAGTCTCGAAAAATCCCCAGTATTTTTTTGGCTCAGTCGTTATATAAATGTTTATTAACGTCGTTTAGCCTCGATCGCGTCGTCGTCTATTTTGGCGAAGATAGTATTGTTCAGAAGACTTTAGAGGCGAATAATAATGGTTTCCGATAAGACTGCGCCCCCAGCTTTCGAGCGACGCCGTCGGCGCTAGTGTTGCGCAACCGCGACGTTCGAATCGAATTGGGAATACACATTATCAAACGGTTCGTATCGAAAGTCGAGTAGATTACGGACGGCGACGAACGGGGGGCGCAGCCACGACGCGCGGCCCTTTCGGACCGGGCCCTCTCGCCTTCGTCCCGCCCCCTGCGTTATTTATACGTGCGAGGTGGGCTCCAGGCTAGAAATAGGCGTTCTCCAGGCCCTGCGCTCGGCCAGAAATAGACCGACGACGCTGCCGACGGACGAGTCTCCGAGATGGACGCCGAGCAGCAGCAGTTTTGCCTTCGTTGGCACAATCACCAGGTATGGGATCGGGTAGCGTCCGACGCAAGCGCCCGACGCAGCTGACTGACGTTTCGGTGCAGAGCAGCGTGCTGGGAGGTCTGCCGGCGCTGCTGGACTCCGGGAAGCTGACGGACGTGACGCTGTGCGCCGGAGGCCGCTCCCTCAGGGCGCATCGCATCGTGCTGTCGGCCTGCAGCCCCTACTTCATGGACCTCTTCAAGGTACGAATCGAACCGAATCGAGTCCGACTCTGCGCTCTCTCGCACGACCTCTTTTCGGTCTCTTCCAGGATCTGTCCTCGTCGCAGCAGCCCGTGGTGGTGGTGCTCGGCGGCGGCTGGGCCGAGCTGTGCTGCTTGGTGGCGTTCATGTACGCCGGCGAAGTGACGCTGCCTCGCGACTTGCTGCCGAGTCTTCTCAAGCTGGCCGCGGCGCTCAAGATCACCGGCCTCACGGACCTCAACGGGGTGAGTGTCGCCCTTCGTTCGTTCCCGATCCCCCTCTGACCGCACGCCGTCCGTTTCAGAACGTTCCGGAAGAACCGCCTCGGCGCGGACCGTCCGAGGCGACGTCGCCAGAGGACGAGGGCGAAGACCCTCTGTCCGCGTTCCGCAAACCTCCCGAAGCGACCTCCGAATCCAGAACCAGGAAGATCGACCGGATAGTGGAAAACCTCAAGTGCAACCGTAGGAAAGCCCAAGAGCCGCGGTCTTCCGCCCGACCCGATTTCGTCCCCGACGTCGGTACGTAGGAGCGGATTCGTCAAATCGGCACCGATGACCGTTTGCAAGCGCATTATCGTACAATTGAGACAGTATGACAGTTTTGCATTTTTAAATATCGCAGCGAGTGTGAAACCATAATAACTCCGTATAACGTAAATTCGAAACATTAAATTGTTTTTAAAATAAACCAAACGTTATTTATGTTTTACTACTACTTTGAATCGTAGAAAATACATAAAACGAGCGTTTTAATTATTTTGATGAAGAGTTACCAATTACATGACACGTTGCAGTTTGCAGTTATACGTTGAAAATAAAATTTGCAATTATTACTGTTTTACACTCGCCGCGCAATATGCACGTAATGACTTTTGCATATGTTATGATATAACTTTTTAAATGATCACAAGAAAGATCTTTTTGTTAGCTCTTTATAGACGATTTGTATCTCTACGATTCTTCGGACTGGAAGAATACTATTAATATATTTTTATCGCAGTCGAATTCTGCTCGTGTCCTGTAATTTTTTATATCATTTCCAATGGCTACAAAAGAGTTCTTACATCGCTACCCGGTTTCAAAACATAATTAATCAGTTTCGGGGATGGAAAGTTGTTTGATTCAGACGCATGTTCCATAATGTTGAACGTAGCAATCTGAAGAAAAAAAAATAGCCTGACTCGATAATACTCGTAATTAATAATTATTCAATTAATATAGTGATACAAATATTAAAAATGGTTAGTGCTTATATTATTTAATTGACATTTTTTTGTTATTAAAACACCACTGTAAATTTTAAAAAATCTATGATTTTTGCAACCAGATGATAACATAAAGGTAATCAACTTCAGTTTCTGAACATTTTAGATTAATTGAACAATTGATGTATTTCATTAATTATGAAAAGTATCAATTAAATGGTCACTTTTAATGACTTTTTCGTACATTTTGGGTGGTATCTCGGCTATAACTTGGCGGATGTTGGTTTTCGGTGCTCCAACGTTTCGGGTTTGTCGGCGTAGACACGACTTAGCATTACTCCACAAAAAAATCCAACAATGTTAAATCGCATGATCTTGGCAGCCAGTAGACGCCGCCATATGTGAATTAATGCGACCTGGCAACTTATCACACAAAACGTCCAACGCTGCCCCAATTTGTGGCAAGTTGCACCGTCTTGTTGGAAATGCATGTGCTCCACATCAATATATTCAATTTCGTGCCAAAAATAATCGGTTATCATGCATATATAGCGCTCACCGTTGACTGTTGTTAGTCTGACCTTCACCGTTTCAAAACCGTAAGACCCAATGACGCCGCCTGACCGCAATGTGCACCATCACTTTTTGGGGATGTAATGGTTTCTCGTGAATCACATGAGGAATTTCTTCGCCCCATAAAAACTTTCACTCACAGCAGCAATATTCTCGGCTGAACGGGCGCCACGATGATGAACAGCTTTACCCTAACTCCAACTCTTCCAGTTTCAAATTTTTTCCATTATGTTGTGAATTGTTTAGTATGACGATGAAATTTACCATAATCTTCCTGTAAATTTCGACACACAGTTCGTATAGAATTGTTATTTGTGAACGGGTTTTCCTTTATTAATCAGTGAAAATCATGCCTCTCGAGGAACATTGTTGCGCCAACTGATTTCTTACGGTAGCGATAGCACCGAGTCCTCCGTGTCGATGTATGCGCTCACTGCAGTTGTGTATTTTGCATCGCCCGATATCTCCCAATCGTCGGTTGAATACCGACGATTATGTAAACCCAACCCGATGGTCTGTTTCTTACTTTAGTCCACACCGATGTTCAAAAATTAAGGCCGTGCGGGTTTCTGCACCGCTACATCGCTGAACGAGTTGTTGTTTTCCAAACCATAACCATTCTAATTCTTAACATACCGATTGTGAAATAATACATTGTATATAATAATATTAGAAAACTTTTAAATAGGGAGCTCGACAGCAATCGTTCGTTTTTCGTTTCAGAATGTCAAAACGTAAAGACCGAACCGAAGCTCTGCGCCGGGAAGAGTCGCCCGTTCGCCGGGGGAGACTCGATGGAGACGGACGCGGACCGACCGTCGGAAGACGCGGCACCGGCTTCGGGGAGCGGCCGCAACGGCTCCTCCGCCGACGTCAAGCCGTTCGCCACCTGCTACGTCTGCCACAAGAAGCTGAGCAACCAATACAACCTGAGGGTGCATCTGGAAACCCACCAGAACGCTAGGCACGCCTGCGTCGCCTGCAGCCACGTCTCCAGGAGCCGCGACGCTTTAAGGAAGCACGTCTCCTACAGACACCCGCAACTGAGCTCGTCCCACGGAGTCGGCAGGCCCTGCAAGGCAGCTCGGTCTCCGGCGGTCGCAGACTCTCCCGTCGACTTCTTCGCGTTTCCCGAAGCTCCGTCCGCCTGCGAGCCCTTCGACTCCGAGGACGCCGACGCTCCTTACGGTTCGACCTTCCGCGATCCCGACGGAGACAACTGACGAAGACCGATCGAACGACCGCGGAGACGCCGCCGAAAGACATTCATAGTACAACCGATCGGCGGTTCGTCTTTTGCGAACCGCGACGATCCGACGCTAGTCCTCGTTGAAGATTTTTATTTTATCTGTCGTTATCTAGTTTTAGGCTCGTTTCGTCACTGTGATAATCGGACGCCGAATGAAAAGCGACCTTCGATATAAAATCACGTATATATTTTTTATAAAATATAATATAATATTATGTTATAATTAATTCACAATCGTATAGTAACGTTTGGCAGTTACGCGCGCATATCTTGTTACGCATGTTTATTGAGAATACACGTATTTTATTACGCATAGTGCTGCTTTTTTTAATCCATTTTTGCGCACGCTTATGTACAGTCTTTGGCTATCGGTCGACGGACGCGATTTAATCGCAGCCGCAAAAACGTACACGAGTTACATTATATTCGTAGCGTAATATACAAATTAAAGCGATAATAAGTTAGGTTAAGCGACGGGAACGGTCCACAGCTTGGTGTTGCAGTCCTGGCCGACCGACGCGATCGTTTCGTTATCCAACCACGCCAGGGAGGTGATCTGGCTCTGAGGGTGGGCGTCTGGAAAATAACGAGAGTTAAGAGACGGTTAGTTTCTGCGCGGCGTACCGGAGAGAACTCACTCTTGATGATCAGGTGCTTGTTGGGTTGGCTCAGGGTCCATACGATGATGCACGTGTCCAGAGAGCCGCTGGCGACCCGGCTGCTGTCGTCGGACCACGCCACGCAGTTGACGCGGGCCGTGTGGAATCCCCATTCCTTATTGTGAGCCAGCTGGAAGACGAAGCGAGTTAATACAGCGCAAATATAGCGGGAGACATTTTTTTCGAAAGATTCTCACCGGCTGAAACCGTCGGAGAGAGCATGAAAAACAAACGGAAAGTTAATATCGGAGCTCGAGGGAAAGGCTACGGGGGGGGGGGGGGGCGCATTCTCACCTTATAATCTTCGACGGAGTATACGATCACTTTGCGGTTGGTATCGCAGGCGACCAGGTACTTTCCGTCGGGGCTGTATTTGCAGTCGGTGATAGGTCCCAGGTGCTTCAGTTCCGGCCCCGGCGTCAGAAATTCGTCGCGCAGGGTGTATATGTGGACCTAAAATGAGAGCTCAGAATTTAACCACTTTTTTAAATTATGTATATCTATAGAATATTTTCGGTCTATTATATTTTTGTAGTAGTCTAAATGGCCAAATCGAATTCGTCCACTACTAATAAATCCGGACGACGGAAATCACCAGTGCGAGATAAAACACAAAAATAAATATACGGCCGACGTAAACCAACATTACACAAACATAAATCGATTCGATAATACTCGGAAGAAACGGTACGAAATAATACGAAACAAAATGCAGAGGTATGTTTAACACTCAGTGTGTTCAGCCGCACGTAATAAGTATTTTGGTCACCAAATCAGCGAAACGAGTGACTACTTGAATATGTTGTTAGTTTATTATCTCTTTATGAATTTAAAAAAAGAAAATTGGATTATTTTTCTGAAATGTGTCTTCTGACAAATTTTACATTTCTTTTTTCTTTGTCGTGACCTTTTCATTTCAGTTTTCAGTTATTTTTGTGCACATTTTTTTGTAACAAAGTACTAGTGTTTTTTTAAATTGTTTGAACTTATAATAATATATATTTTCAGTAGTGACTTTTTATGTTATTGAAATTATTTTTTGTAAAATTGGAAGGCAGTTTTGAAAGATAGACAGATTGACATGCGAGGATAAGAGATAATTTCTTTACGAATTCACACACTACATTGTAAAAACATGAAATATAGTGTTATGTTTATTTTAAAAACAATTAGATTACTCGAAACATAAATTTCGGCCAAAATGATAACAACGCCTGTAAAATAAACGCGTTTTTAAATTATTTTTAATGTTTTACAGTAGGTTTGGGTGAAATTGGAGATCAACAAACACAAACGAATCAATTTACTATATGGCATTAATGAGTAGCAAACAAAACAAGCATAAATATCAGTTAACGAGTATATCTTTTAGTTAGTGACTAATTATATACTTATTTGTAGCATAGAAAGGGTTAAAAAGCAAATTCGTAACCAAAATATAGGAAAAAATTATATAAATACAATACAAACATACAAAGTAACGTCTAAATACCATATCTCACATGGGTTCGAATAAATTGAATTAGGTGGAAACTCGATAAAATAAAATTTCAGTAAGCGAGTTCATGGGGAGCATTGACCGTATGGTAAATCAAAGTCAACACTAAAACTTGCGAGTTAACTCGTCCATGCGAGTATAGCGATTAAGTGGTTAATCTGCAAAAAAGTGACTAGAATTAAGAAGAATACTATTTGGTCATTTTAATGATCATCAACAAAAATGAAAAATACAATCAGTCGAATTAGGGTCGTAGACAAATTTTATTTTTAATTTCTTAGAAAAGGCTATAAAATTAGGATGGTATAAAAAAAATCCCTTCCGCAAGAATTGGACAGATTTAAGCTCACCTTGTTGTCCGCAGCGCCTCCGACGGCGACGTCGCCGTTGGTCTGGTTCACCGACACGGCGCTCGGTTCGTAGAACGCCGTCAACGAGGAGACCTTCCTGTCGCCCGACAGCACCAACACCTGCGACAGTCGGGACGGTGAAATTCGGGTTCGGAAATAGAGATATAGCGAGGCGCTCACCTCTTTGACGGTGCCGATCACGATCAGAGACTTTTGTTTATAGACGTCCATGGCGCGGGGCTGAGAGCCCAGAGCGACGGCTTCTCCGCCGTACGAACCGGGTTCCGAACCGGAGCCCCGGGTCGCCTTGCGCAGCGAGTCGTCTATTCCGCACGAGTAGACGTGTTCCCCGAAGCATCTCAGACCGTTTATCTGATTTCCGTGTCCGGCGCCGCCGATGCGGTCGTTCTCGCCTGAAAGAGTAGAGGATTTGTCAGTAACGGAGATGACAATTTTTAAGTTGTAAATTTACCGGTCTCGGCGTTCCACTTGGTCACGAAACCGTCGTGACTGGCCGTGTAGATTTCCCCGTTGTCGTCGTCGAGGGTCAGGGCGGTGATGGGTTTGTTGTGGCCCTTCACTATCCTGAGGGGCTTGGACGGGTCGTTGACGTCCAGGTAGTTGATGAAGCCGCTCAGCGACACGCTGAGCAAGTGCGGACCTTGCCACAGACAGGAAACTTGTTGGTCGTCGACCGTCGTTCCCATGACGAACTCGGATACGACCTGGGCGGTCTCGACGTCCCACAGTCGACAGGTCTTGTCGCCCGAGCAGCTGAGAAGGCGTCGGCCGTCCGGGGCCCAGGCCAAGCCGTATACGCCTCCCTTGTGGGCGGGACTGCCGATCTGCGACAAAAGGTAAACACGGTGAGCGACGATTCCGCGCTGAACGTCTATCGAACGGGCGGAAGTCTCACCTCACTCTTGAGCTCCGAGGTAGCGCCTTCGTACAGGAATATCTTACCGTCGAAGCCCGCGGACGCGAACACGGAACCGTCCGGCGAGTACCTCACGGCCTGCACGAATCGAGAGTGATCCTGCAAAGTGCGTAAGAGTCAGAAGGGAACGAGCCCAAAGTCAGAAGGGTCCGGTACCTGCTTGGTGCACTTGAACTTGAAGGGAGGCCCTTCGAACACAGCCACGGTGTTGTCCTCGGATGCGGTGACGATCCGGAAAGGTCTGGAGGGTCTGAAGTCGACGGAGTTGATGGTCTTGGCCTGGCCGCTGATCTCGCCCACCGACGTTCCCGTGTCGGACATAAACACGTGTCCGAATCTTTAAGTGAAATTTAAAAATAATTTTTTGTAAATGTAATTCATTACGATTACATATTAAATTTTGTTATCTGGAATTGACGATCAAAAAAGATAAAATACATAAGATAGCGTGCAGCTAGTTTGATATTTTATAAATATAGAATTTTGACCGTGGGCAGATGATATATGAACGCATATTTCGTAAACGTAAATATAACGTCGGCTTATAAATATAATTTGTAATTTTGAAGACCCTACATGTCGAAAAGTAATTTTTAAAACTGGCAATACAACCACCACCAATAGTTTATAAATAGAAAATAGTAGTAGTCTATTTGCGTATATTACCTTTCTCGTCCGTCGCCGACGGCGCACATCCTCTGAGAGTCTGCGCTCCAGGCGATGTCCTTGACGGTTCCGCCCAGCGGCTGGAACTCATTCTTGAGGATGTGCTCTTTGTTGACGGTGTCCCAGATGCGCACCTTGCCGGAAACGTCTGAGGGGCGAGGGTGACATGTAAAGACGTAGAGTGGGCGGGGGGAGGGGAGGGGTGGAGAGCGCGAGCGCGAGCCATACCTCCCGAGGCGATGTAGAAGCCGCTGGGCGAGTACTTGGCCACGTTGACGGCGCAGGAGTGCTCCGTGTAGATGTCGGACAGCGCCGGCTCGTCGATGTTGCGGATGACTACCGAGTGGCCGACGGCGTACAGGAAGTTCTTGCCTTTGGGGTCTCCTCCCAGCACCAGGGGCGTGCCCCTCTGCGTGCGAGGAAGAGCCGCGAACACCGATTCTACGAACCGATAAAAGACAGCGTCACATTCGGCGTCAGCGACGATGACAGCGATAAATAAAACTTCACTCACTGCTCGAGTAGGCCATGTCCTTATCCGGCAGCGACCGCTCCCTCCGACGTCTTCGCCGACAGTCGAAGCCGGCTGCCCCCGACGCCGCTTATCTCGGCCATGTCCGCGCCTTCAATTTTTAAAAAGCTCGATTATAAACCAACGCCAGAAAAATATTTATTTATGACGACTACACCAGTTTTCCTGAAACAGAAATATAATGTATAATTTACGAATATTATACAGAACTGCATCACTCCCACACAAATATAGAAGACTATTCTCCTAGTGTAGACGCCAAGCCGATCGTTCGTTGTAATTTGCCTCGTCTGTGTGTGTTGTATTAGAATGCTTATGAACTGTGAATATAAAAAAATTGAAAAGATTAGACGTTTGTATTTCACTGATAAGTTAGCTTTTAGAAGGTAATGTGCCCGATGCGAAAGACAAATCCACAGCCCATATTCCAATTCAGCTTTATGGTCTTGCAGTAAAATAAATCCTGTTCTTATTTTTAATTAAAACGTCACTTTATAATAATACCTATTAAGTTATAATTAACAAAAATGGTAGCAACTTTGACGAGTTTTCAGAGCCAACCGCGATTCCACACGACCGAATTCCTTGGTTTGACGAGGACGAGAGGCCGAACGTCGATGCCGATGCGTTGGCGACCAACGTTCGCCCCAATACGTCGGTTGTCGTTCGTTGGCCTAGTGTGTACGCGCCTTTATACTAACTATGATATTGTTGCCTCTACGCGACGTACAGGGAATGACACCATGACATAGGGGAGGGTTAAAATTTCACGAAAAACCTAACATATTTTATGGAGGTCGCGAAATGTAAAATTAGTATATTTCTCGACAGGGACGTCATTTGCCAGAAAAATCCGTTATTTAATGAAATCGAAACATTAAAAAAGTGACCCCTGAGTGGCCAACTTTTGCTCCCCCCTGGAAAAAGCTCAAGTGACGTCTTTGATTCTAAGGGCTGATTTACACGCTGTCAGTAGCTGGCATGCCAGTTGGAAGTCGACTGGCATTCCAGTGGTCGCCTGTCAATGATCCGCCATTCTTGAAGTATGCGATGCTATCTATTTCGTATTGAAGGATTATCTAAAATTAAGTATAAGCAAACTTTAAACTTAATAATTAAACATATTACGCCATATGATTTTTTTAATTTTCAAGAACATTGTACTTACACATTTGAGGTCGATATAGAAAGTTTTAAAAAGTGTAGGAAAGTTCATCATAGTGATTGTACAGGTTACAATTTTTACTAGCAAACACTGCAATACAAAAAAAAGTATCTATTATAAACGTGTAGTAATAGCAATAAAACGCGATCATTGTATGTATTTTAAATCTCAAAAAGTAGTGATGCCCATATTAGTATGATCAGAAAAAATGCGAGTGTAATAATGTAGTAAAATGCAAGGAATATATTTTTTTTGTGGTGTGCATGATCATTCGTGAAGGTAATGTATATCAGAACCGCACATCGCTGCTTCTATTATGTCCGAGTTGTAAACATCGTTGTTTGTACTCTATTCAATTGTGCATGTTTACGGTGTACAAGTATTGAATGATATATCCAAGGTAGAAGAAGCAGAACTATGAGGTCCGCTAGATGAGATGCTCAACGGAGATTGTATGGGTATTGGACGGATATTTGTCAACCGGAAATCCATAAGTGCTTTTTGAATTACAAGGTTTGCTCGCAACCGGTCATGTACTGGTAGCTCACGCAGCTGAATAGCAACATATTTCCCCATTATGTCACACTCGTCCTTCTTGGTTATCGTGGTCGATGTAGTCGGCGTACTCAGGTTTTAATTGAAATCTTTTAGCTCTCGGACAGCATCAGTTATGGCCTCGAACCATCATTTTTGACCTCTGTTCCTTGCACGCGTAGGCTGCTGCAAAGTTTGCATGTTCGCACGCGAGATTGCTTCACTCGTCATTAACATCTCTTCGATATTTTAATTCGTCGGAGTGTTTAGATCAGCGTGTGCCTCAGTTGTCCCTTGGATTGCAATTTCCTAAAAACAACAGATTATGTTGAACAAAATCGGTACCGGATGGATGAAACAAGATTTTTTCACAATACTAACTGCATAAAAAATCAAGTTTTTTTAAATTGCTTATATTTTGAATTTCATCGGTAAGTAGTTTATTGATTGAAAAATAATTTTACAGTTTTTTTCAGGTACAAAATGAAAAAGAATGGGAGGAAATTCAAGTTGAGTTTAACGATAGATGGAACTTTCCCAGATGCTGTGGAGCTATCGATGGCAAACACGTACTAATTAAAGCACCCCCGAGTTCAGGAAGTGAATATTACAACTACAAGGGTGCAAACATTATTGTCCTTCTTTATTGGAAAATTATTCGTTACTCCCAAAAGGAGGAGTACTTGTGGGGATGATGCCTTTCTCTTAAAAACTTATCTCACGAAACCATATTCAAAACTTTATTTGACTAAGGAGGAAAGAATATACAACTACCTACATAAGTACTAGAGCACGGAGAATCCTTGAAAATGCATTTGGTATATTGGTCAGCCGCTTCCGTGTTTTTGGTCAGGCTTTGGCAGTAAAAATTGAAACAACAACGAAAATGGTAAAAGCTGCATTTGCCATTCACAACTGGTTTCGCACAACATCGTCTACTTCTTACGCACCACCTGGAAATTGTGACTATGAGGATATTGTAACCGCTATAGTATTACGCCCCTGTACCTGTGGAGATCTGAAATATCTCAGCTGCCAAGTATTTTGGGTACACGTAATTACAAAAGGCCTAATAAGATTGCCCAACAAGTAAGAGAGATATACAAGGAGTATTTCTCTGGAGAGTGGTCGGTTGAGTGGCAAGATAGAACGATTTAGTAAACGGATGAGAATTTTTTTTTCGGCCATAACAAACGTAACAATAATGCTTGATTAACGTATTGACCGTTAAAATGTAATATATTGTACATCATTTGACCGAGCCGTATCCATTTACATCAGTCAGTGCATTCTATCATGCATTATTCCCACTTCTGAATGGTTGGAAGATAACTTATCACCTTTATTAGTTGGTAACTTTACAGAATAGTAATTATTTTAAGGTGTAGGTCATTTTTTGAAATTATTAATAAAGCTTATATAAAATATAAAAACTGAATAAAAATGTAAAATATTAAAAAATATATTATTATATTGATTATTCACCAAATTACTGAATGTTTCTTTCTCCTTCACGTTTTCTATTTTTATGATGTAAAGCATATTATTGAACCACATGAGTGAAGACTAATAAACAAAATCACTTCCTCCGCCACTAGCTTTACTCTTTTCAATTTTCGCCAATTCCAAATAATACGTTGACCGCAAAGCTTCAATCTTCTTAGCTACATACTTAACTGTAAAGTTTGTAACATTCGTTTCATCTACGATGGCTTGCAGAGACGCACTCCTCGCTTCACGATTGCGATATTCTCGACTAAACACGTTCCAAAGATTTTCATGATCACGGTACAATTGTACAAATTTCACCGTTTCTTCCTCACTCCAACCATTAAATGCCAGTATTATATATGTTACATGAAATTTTCACTCGTCTTTGACGTTCCAGGGACGGCGGGTAACAGTGCCGTTTACACAGTGATATTTACCTTACGCCAGTGCGGTGGAGAAGGGAGCTGGCGTGCTAGTGGCGCACTGGTTTTTCCAGTAACTGGCGTTAAGCGTTTACATGGTGCCAGTCGCTGGCACCCAGTGACTGGCATCGTCTAAATCAGTCTTAAGCCAGATATTATCAGATTATTCTTCAAAGAAATTAAAAAAAAACAGTCTCGAATCAATTCATTTCGGAATACACTTTCGTCGGTAGATAGATATTTTTACAAGGGAAAATATAAGTTATCTGGCAACTACTAGTAAAATTATGTGATTATTTACATGCGATGTGTAAATGTTACAGTGAATGTGTATTTTTCGATGAAGTTATATTTTTACTGAAGAAATCCAAATACATTTTCACCAGTAGATTCATACATGTTTAACTGACGAACAGCAAATGAACGTTTCGAAACTGACAAAATTGTATATATTTGCAACATTCGTACATCGCATGTAAATAAATAATAATATATATATATAATATCGTTGGCCGCTTTCAGACATAAGAGCCAGAAGCTAGAAATGCTCACAACAATCTGGTTTCTGAACGTGGCGCCGATGTAATTAACAAGTACTATTTTGGGCATAACTGATTATTTCTATTGCTAAATTTTATAACTTTAATTAGTAATAAAAACGATGAAAGCAAATTTAAAATTAAATTAGTATACAAACTGTCGCAAGGATTATTTATAAAATTACGAGCATGATTTCACTTATTATTTTTAGGATATATTCGTCGATATTAATGGTAAAAAATGATGAAAAAGCTCATTCTCAGTCACTCGATTTATTCTTTTTATTATTCGAGTCGCAATCTTCGCTTTCGTTTTTCCGCTTGAGAGCCGAGTCCGCTTCCTCGTCTTTGTGATAATCGTTGCGCAGCGCTTGGACTTCGCCGCAGGTGTCGATCTTGAGCAATTCGCGCAGAGCCATCGTGGCGTAGGTGCTGGAAGGAAGGTCGAACGTGAGCAGTAGCGCCGTGTACTTCCCATCTGGTACATAAAATAAGTCTCAATGAGCATCGTAGCGTATGACGATACAGCGCGTCGCGCATGCGCACCCGGGGAGTCTGCAATCGGCGACTTCTTCTTCAGCGCATCTAAATCCGAATCTATGAGATCGGCCGTCGGGTCCGAATACTTGACAAATTTCCAGGATAGCTCTTCGGGTTCGGCGAGGACGCGTCTGTAGGCGCCGCCTAAGCTGTATCCTCTAAAAAGTTGCAAAAAGATTAGCGACCGGCTGCAGTCGAAGGGCGGCCGAATAAACACTCACTTGTTTTTATTCTTTAGATCTTTTTTTAAGCCGTCTTCGCCGAGTAGAGTTTCATAATAGTCTACTAAGTTAGAAGGGTACTCTACGTTGAAGCCCGGCAAAGGCATCACCGCGTCGAACATGGTGTACTTTCCCGATTCGACGTCTTCGCGCGTCAGAGCCTTCACCCTAGGCGCTTCCTTGACTTCTTCTTCCGAAATGGCCGTCGCCGACGACTCGGCTTCCTCCGCCTCTGTCGCTGTAATGGTAGTTTTATTTTTATATCCTTACGACAAAATCGCACTTATTTAACTGTTTTTGTGAAAAATTAGTTAAAAAGTTCATCGATTAGAAACGGGTAGTTTTAAAATTTACACTTTTCTATATGAGAATGGAATAGATAATTTATGGCAGTAATGTATTTTTTACCTATCCTAATTATTACAAGTGATTTTAGATGTAAGATATTTTGTCAGTTATATCCAAAGTCCGTTTTATCGAGGTTTTACTGTACTATGAATCTATAATAAATGAAATAGAAATATTAAAAAAAAAAACGCCCACTGACTGGCCAACTTTTGCCCCTTTGATATTATTTTAAATTTAGGCAATTTAATAATTTTTAATTTGTCTATTCTTATTATTTAAGTTTCAGAAAGTGTGAATATAAAACAATTTAACTTTTTAATTAACACATTGAATGCCGAGTATTATTCTTAAAATTGGAGCTGTCCGGCGGGGCTTATTTGCGAAAATTAGAACCCAAACTTAATTTTTTAAACCATCGTAACCTTTTAATTAATTAACGATCCAATGTCAGTAAATGGCAAACTGGATCGCATACCAATTTTATAAAAAATAAATTTGTGTTTAGAATCACCAAATATACATATTTTAAAAATAAAAATGATAGATTATGATAAAATTACGGTGAAATATATTTACTCATGATAAAAACAATAAATATCAAACTTTGTGACCTCTACGATAGATTCGTTATTTTTAACACTTTAAGGGCGATTTAGGCGGGGATATTTGCACGACAGTACAACTTTGACAGCGAAAATTGTCGATACATGGTTACATGTTTTGATTTTAGTTTCTCAGGCATCATATCGACAACGATGACTTACTTCAGTGACTCCCGACCGGTAGTAAGCGTAGGTCCAAGTATTGGCAGAAAACCTCAGATTAGGGATTAATTAATACATTGGAAGGCCGTAAGTAATAGAAAAAAATAACTCGAATTTTATCGTCTTTTTTTTTTACCGCGCTTTTTCGTAATATTATATTGTGCTATTGTTTTTTATAAACATGATGTAATTTTAAATAACATAAAATATTTTTAACCGAGTTTAAAATTGCAAATATTTTGTTTTGCGATTTTCACTGTGATAATTACAAAACGGACGAAAGAGAAGAATCATTAGAAGAAGAAACTTTTAAAGATTATCTTTCCCAAACTTCTAGCGAAAATAAAGAATACATCAACGATGACAGTAATTCTGGAGTAGTTTTGGGCCCTAAGTCCACACGAGTGCAAAACCGCGCGTCGTGCGTTTATCAGTCTTTACAGAATCTTCAGAAGAAGATATCCTCGATGCGACATCGGATCGGTCAGAATATAGCCCTCCAGTAAGTTTGAACAATTTTGAAGGCGTTCCAGATAATATCAGAGGAGACAAACAGATATCAGGAGAAAAATAACCAGAAATATATAACTTTGGTTCACTCGTCAAAATGGAAAGATTTTTTAGTTCATGAATTAAAAAAAAAATTACATTTAATATTTTTGGATTACCTTGGGAGTCGGCTACGATCGAATCGATCGGGACGAGATCGCCGGGGTGACATTTCAAACCGAATCTTCTCAAACGTTCCGAGACGCAACGGTTCCACACCCACGATTGATAAGAATGAACGTAGAGCAGTCTCATATTGCGAGGTAGCTGAAACCAAAGGCGAAGGTAGAAGGAAAGGCGGGGTTGAAAGCGCGACAAAAAAATTACCGAGTTCAGAGCGGACACGTACGGGTCTCGCCCGTCTCTCCGACCGTCGTCGTCAGACAGAGATCTCAACAACTTGGCTTCCGGCGACGTTCTAGCGCCTCTGAAGTCGGCCAGGGCCGCTTTGGCGTCGCCGTTCCGCCGATACCTCTCCAACGTCTCGTAGCATTTACCGTGCGGTTCCAGAATCGACTTCACGGCCTGAGAGTCGAAAAAGCAGTGTCAAAAATGGGACAGAATCGGCAAGGCACCGCACCAAAAAATTAGACCTCCTCGTAGTTCTCCTTCAAGATGTGTCTGCCAACAGCGTAAGTCGGTACGTCGACTCTGCTGCCGAACCTCTGCAGACCGAAGTAGTTGACGAAGCCGGAAGTTTTGAAGTTATCGAGCGACTTCTCGACAGTCTTGCGCTCCGCCGTTAGATTTCTCAGTGCGATTCTAAATCTAAACGAGAGCACGGTTAGCCCGATTCTAAATCTAAGCGAGAGGCGCCCTTTACCTGTTTCCGCGTAAGTCGCCGAGCTTCAGATGGCGTCCGCTGAAGGAGAAGTCGCCGACGGCCACGTCGCGTAGTCCGCGACAGGCGTCGGCGATGCGCTTGGGCTCGACCTTCTTTATGCTGAACCACTGGGAGGTCTTGGCGCGCTTGTCTTTGGTCCCGCAGTAGCCGAAGTAAGCCGGGTCGACGCTGAAAGAGCCGGCCCAGTGAGTGAGAAAGAAAGCGAGATAGGAAAGTGAGAGTGAGACTAGTTTAAACCGTTTGAAGCGCAGCCTGTCGGCGATGGCTCCGGCCGCGTCCATGGTGTCGCGATTCTCCTTGTACAGGACAAAGTGCACAAAATCACCGCTCCACTCCCACCGCTGACGCCTGTCCGTCCTTCCTGTTTCTCCGGAGAGATTCGTGAATGTTACCTCAAATCAATATATGTACATACAAATATCTCACCTTCCGTTCCGCGAGCGGCGAACGTCAGCATCCTCTTATCTCGAAGGGTGACAGTGGAACCGACCACTTTACCTCGAAACGCTCTCTTGACTGCGTCGTGAACCCGCTTTCTGTCCTCTTTGTCCATCAGAGCGGCGTCCACCTGCGGCGAGTTTTGTCACCTGTTTTTAGTCGATAAGAAAGTAGGAAAAGTAGGAAAATCTCACCTCGACGGGGGTCGGGTCGCTCTCAGATCGGGCTAGCGATCCGATGCGCTCCCAATCGGCAGGCGCGAGGCACGCTGGCGCATCTTCCGCCACGCCGTCGTTCCGAGGCTTAGTCGGCGGCTCGAGGTTCTTCAGCTGCGCCACGCGGCCGTCCGACGAAATCTCGTTCACTTGGAAGTCGGAGTATCTGGCTTTAAACAGAGCTTCGATGCGAGGGCCTTCGCTGCAGTACTCGCAGATTCCGGCGGCCGTTTCCCGCTCCATTTCGACCACGAGGACCCGCACGTCACTTTGACGTTAGCACCGGTGCTGCCAGCATCAAATATAAAATACAAAATTAAAATAAACCCATTTTTAAATTTAATTTATAAAATTTTACATTAAAATTATATAGACAATTATTTACAATATTAACAATACATCAGTGCTTTAGTTTTTATATTTGTCGCCATTTTAAACCTTTTCATTATTTTAAACGGTATCGTGAGAATATTCGAAAGCTCAACTTCGTATCAAATATTTAAGTCTATATCTTTAAAAAAAAAACAAATACAAGCGTTGATTATATGCCAGATCGCAAAAAAGCCCAATAAAGCGTAAGACTCGTTTTTTATTAAAAAAAATATTAAAAAATAGTTTTTAAATGCAAATTAAGCTTCTAAACACTTATAACCTACGACATTTTTCAGTAGGATATCATTTTGCAAAGTTATAACACTTTGTATTTTTACATTAGCCGCCATTTTGTAGAAAAAAATAATATATTTTTTTAATACAAAACATATAGGCATGCTTAGCTGTTCTATACGATACTTAAAATGTATATTTTAATCTTTAAAACCAAGCAGTTAAAAGCGTTAACTCTTCTGAAAGTCTCAAAAAGGCTAGTATAGGGTTCCGATCGAACTTAAACATCGCTTGTTTTAAAGCAAAAAACTATTTTTTTTATATTTTTTTTTTAAAAAGTTTAGGCTTCTTAACGTTTTGTCAATTATGATCTTTTCGTTAAAATTTTAACCTACTAAGTTACGAGTGCTTAAATTTTTATACTTGTCGCCATATTGATAAACATTGACAGATTTGATTTTATTAACAAACATAAACAGGACGGTTAAGAATTCTATACTGTCACAGAAATTCCACTTTTAATATGTATAAACAAGCTCACACTGGCTTAACTATATTGCAAGTCTTATAAGCGTATGTATGGTGGGTCGATCGACTGATAACACTAAACGTGTTTTAAATTTTTTTTTTTTTTTTTAATTAAATTTTTTTTTAACAGCATTGTAAGTATATTAAAAAGCTCTATTTCGTATTAAAAATTCAAGTCTATATCTTTTAAAGGACACAAATACGAGCGTTAACTAAATGCCAAGTCGCGCAAAAGCTCGACTTGGCATTTAGTTAACGCTCGTTTTTTATTAAAAAACAAATTTCAAAAATTGTTTTTCAATGAAAATTAAGTTACATAACTGTTTTCGCATATGACTTTTTCAGTAGGATTTGATTTTGCAAAGTTAGGACACTTATAATATTTACATTGGCCACCATTTTGTAAAAAAAAGTATATATTTTTATCATACGAAACGAATAGGTGGTGCACGTTAACTCTATTCGTTATTGAAAATTTTATTTTATTTCTTTAAAACCAAGCAGTTAAGAGCGTTAACTCTTCTGAAAGTCTCAGAATGGCTAGTATAGGAATCCGATGGAACTGATACATCGCTTGTTTTAAAGCAAAAAACTCTTTTTTTTATATTTTATTTTTATGTAGTTTGTGCTAGTTAACGTTTCATGTATTGCAATCTTTTTGTTTAAATATAAACCTACTGAGTTATGAGTGATTTAATTTTTATACTTATCGCCATTTTGCAAAAAATTGACACATTAGATTTTGCTAACAAACATACACAGGTTGCTTAAGAATTCTATACTGTCACAAAAATTTAAATTTAAATATGTATACATAAGCTCACACTGACCTTAACTATATTGCAAATCTTATTAGCGTATGTATGGTGTATCAATCGACTCATAACACTAAACGTGTTTTAAAAAAAAAGCTTTTTTTTTTAATTTTTAATTTTTTTTAACGGTATCGTAAGTATATTCAAAAGCTCTATTTTGTATCTAAAATTTAAGTCAAAATCTTCAATAGAAACCAAATACGAGCGTTAACTATATGCAGAGTCGCATAAAAGCTCGTTCGGGGTCCCGGTCAATATACAGTAAGACTCGGTTTTTATTAAAAAAAATATTTTAAAATTGTTTTTACATGCAAATTAAATTTCTAAACACGTTTTGCATACTACATTTTTCAGTAGGATTTTTTTTTGCAAGGATATGACAGTTTGAATTTTTACATTAGCCGCCATTTCGAAAATTTTTTTTAAGTATTTTTTTAATACATAACGTATAGGTGGTGCACGGTAGTTCTATGCGATACTAAAAATTAAATTTTTAATCTTTAAAACCCAGCAGTTAAGAGCGTTAACTCTTCTGAAAGGTCTCAAAATGGCTAGTATGGGGGTACGATCGAACTGATATATCGCTTGTTTTGAAGCAAAAATCTATATTTTTTATATATTATTTAAATGTATTTTAGGCTTCTAAACATTTCATGTATTGAGAACTTTTTGATAAAATTCAAGACTACTAAGTTATAAGTGATTTAATTTTTATACTTGTCGCCATTTTGCAAAAAATTGACAAAATATATTTTGCTAACAAATATACACAGGATGCTTAAGAATTCTATACTGTCACAAAAATTTAAAAACTCACACTGACCTTAACTATATTGAAGATCTTATTAACGTATGTATGGTGGGTCGATCGACTCATAACACTAAACGTGTTTTGAAAAAAAAAAAACTTTTAGGATTTAATTTATAATTTTTTTTAAGGTATCGTAAGTATAGTCAATAGCTCTACTTTGTATTAAAAATTAATGTAAATATCTTTTTAATAGGAACCAAATACAAGCGTTAACTATATGCAGAGTCGCATAATAGCTCGTTTGGGGTCCCTGTCAATATACCAAAAACCTCGGTTTTATCAAAAAAAATAATTCCAACTTGTTTTTAAATGCAAATTAGGTTTCTTAACACTTTTTGCATACGAAATTTTTCAGTAGAATATAATTATGCAAAGTTATGAAACTTTGAATTTTTACATTAAACGCCATTTTAAAAAAAAAATTTATATATTTTTTTTCTACATAACGTATAGAAAATGCAGGGTAGCTCTATGCGATACTAAAAATTTAATTGTTAATCTTGTAAAGCAAGCAGTTAAGAGCGATTACTCTTCCGAAAGTCTCAAAATAGCTAGTATGGGGGTACGATCGAACTGATACAACGCTTGTTTTGAAGCAAAAATCTATATTTTTTATATTTTATAAGATGTATTTTAGGCTTCTAAACATTTAATTTTATAAGACCTTTTTGATAAAATTCAACACTACTGAGTTATAAGTGATTGAATTTTTATACTAGTCGCCATTTTGCAAAAAATTGACAAAATGAATTTCGCTAACAAACATACACAGGGTGTTTAAGAATCCTATACTGTCACAAACATTTTAATTTAAATATGTATAAATAAGCTCACACTGACCTTAACTATATTGAAAATCTTATAAGCGTATGTATGGTGGTCGATCGACTCATAACACTAAACGTGTTTTGAAAAAAAAAACTTTTAATTTTTAATTTTCAATTTTTTTTAAAGGTATCGTAAGTATAGTCGAAAGCTCTATTTTGTATAAAAAAATTTAAGTCAATATCTTAAATAGGAACCAAATACGAGCGTTAACTATATGCAGAGTCGCATAAAAGCTCGTTTGAGGTCCCTGTCAATATACCAAAAAAACTCGGTTCTTATTAAAAAAAAATTAATTAATTGTTTTTAAATGCAAATTAAGTTTCTAAACACTTTCAGCATACGACATTTGTCAGTAGAAATACATTTTGATTTTTAATCTTTAAAACCAAGCAGTTAAGAGCGTTAACTCTTCCGAAACTTTCAAAATGGCTAGTATGGGGGTACGATCTAACTAATACATCGCTTGTTTTGAAGCAAAAATCTATACTTTTTATATTTTATTAAAATGTATTTTAGGCTTCTAAACATTTTATGTGTAGAAAACTTTTTGATAAAATTTACCACTACTAAGTTATAAGTAATTAAATTTTTATACTTGTCGCCATTTTGCAAAGAATTGACAAAATGGATTTTGCTAACAAACATACAATCTCTCATAACACTAAACGTGTTTTATAAAAAAAAAAATTTTTTTTTTATTTTTAAATTTTTTTAAGGTATCGTAAGTATAGTCGAAAGCTCTATTTTGTAATAAAAATTTAAGTCAATATCTTAAATAGGAACCAAATACGAGCGTTAACTATATGCAAAGTCGCATAAAAACTCGTTTGGGGGTCCCTGTAGATATACCAAAAAACTTAGTTTTTATCTACTAAAAAAAAATAAAAAATTGTTTTTAAATGCAAATTAAGTTTCTAAACACTTTTTTATACGACATTTTTTAATAGGATTAAATTTTGCAAAGTTATGACACTTTGAGATTTTACATTAGCCGCCATTTTCAAAAAAAAATTTATATATTTTTTTAATACATAACGAATAGGGGGTGCAGGGTAATTCTATGCGATACTAAAAATCGAATTTTAAATCTTTACAACCAAGCAGTTAACAGCGTTAACTCTTCCGAAAGTCTCAAAATGGCTAGTATGGGGGTACGATCAAACTAAAACATCGCTTTTTTTTAAGCAAAAATCTATATTTTTTATAATTTATATGGATGTATTTAAGTCTTCTAAACATTTAATGATAAACAAACATTTTGATAAAATTCAACACTACTGAGTTATAAGTAATTTAATTTTTATACTTGTCGCATTTTGCAAAAAATTGACAAAATGGATTTTGCTAACAAACATACACAGGGTGCTTAAGAATTCTATACTGTCACAAAAATTGAAATTTAAATATGTATAATCTAGCTCACACTGACCTTAACCATATTGAGAATCTTATGAGCGTATATATGGTGGGTCGATCGACTCAAAACACTAAACGTGTTTTGAAAAAAAAATACTTTTATTTTTTAATTTTTAATTTTTTTAAAAGGTAACGTAAGTATAGTCGAAAGCTCTATTTTGTATTTAAAATTCAAGTCGATTTCTTAAATTTAAACCTTATACGAGCGTTAACTATATGCAGAGTCGCATAAAAGCTCGTTCGAGGTCTCGGTCAATATATCGTAAGACTCGGTTTTTATTAAAAAAAAAATATTTAAAAAATTGCTTTTATATGCAAATTAAAATTCCAAACACTTTTTGCTTACGACATTTTTTAGTAGGATTTTATTTAGCAAAGTTATGACACGTTGAATTTTTACATTAGCCGCTATTTTAAAAATTTTTTATATATTTTTTTTATACATAACGTATAGGGGCTGCACGTTAGTTCTATGTGTTATTAAAAATTCAAATTTAAATTTTCGAAACCAAGCAGTTAAAAGCGTTAACTCTTCCGAAAGTCTCAAAATGTCTAGTATGGGGGTACGATCGAACTGTTACATCGCTTGTTTTTAAGCAAAAATCTATATTTTTTATATTTTATTTAGATTTACTTTAGGCTTCTAACCATTTCATGTATAGAGACCTTTTTGTCAAAATTCAACACTACTGAGTTATATGTGATTGAATTTTAATACTTGTCGCCATTTTGCAAAAAATTGACAAAATGGATTTTGCTAACAAACATACACAGGATGATTGAGAATTCTATACTGTCACAAAAACTAAAATTTAAATTTGTATAAAAAAGCTCACACTGACCTCAACTATATTGAAAATCTTATGAGCGTATGTATGGTGGGTCGGTCGACTCATAACACTAAACGTGTTTTGAAAAAAAAATACTTTTATTTTTTAATATTTAATTTTTTTTTAAGTATCGTAAGTAGGGATTCCAAAAATACCGACTTTTGCAATACCGGTATTACCGAAAAAAATATTTCTATCGACGGTATTACCGGTTTTTACCGGTAATACCGTCTTCTTTTATTCAACTTCTATTATTAATTCTCTCAATTGTTTCATTTATCATTAATTTGTTAACTATTGGTTATTAATAATTAATTAATTTGATAATTTAGGTTGGTTAATTGTTAATTACTTTCATAATCATTAAACTTATTAAATTTTATAAAAGATACACAATACATTTTTTTTGAAAATTAATCGATAAAATTGTATAACAATGAGGAGGTCAAACAATTTATTAAAACTAATTATTACATTATTACAATACATACATTTAAATCATTACATTACGTTTATTATATCAAAATATTTTATAAAAAGAAACAGAAAAAAAATAGAATGAATTTATTTACAATATTTTTTTGTATTAAAATAGGATTTTAAAAAACACAATGTACCTAAACTTTCATCCGCTAACCTAGACCTTATTCTTGTGCAAATTAATCCTGCGGCTGAAAAGGCTCTCTCGGACTCTACACTAGTAGGACGAATGGTTTTTAAATATTGGTAAACCATTTCTAAATGCTTACCACGAATGTTTTCCTCGCAAAAAGTTTTCATTTCTTTGCGAATCGTAGTTTGTAAATTCGAGCTTTTATTTACTCTTTCATTTCGCACATTATAATGAAGATTTTGATGCATTTTTTTTTATATAATTTTCCTTTTAATGAGCAAAAATTTTGTCACTTGGCATATCTTCATTTAAAATAACTTCTTCAGGATTTTCATCATCTTCATTTTCATTTTCCTCTTCATATAAATTTAATTTCTCTATCAATTCTATTATAAATTTGGTTATCGTTGTTTTCGAAGGTAATTTAAATATGCTGTGATCATTGTGATTTTGTTGTTCTGGGTTGTGTAGAAATTGTAAAACTTTCGAATAAATTGTGCTAATTTCTGCTGCGCGTATTACTGATCAGCAAGGATGTCAAAACAAAACTGTATAAAAAAAAAACTGTTTGGCGACTCTTTTGAGAAACATACCAAAAAAGATCTTGCCTTTCCGGCCGGCCTTTTTTACCTGCTATTCAAAAGAGCTGTCAAATGTATCGAAATTACTTCCGACGGATATTCGCTGACTCCAATCCGTCCAGATAAATTAGGTATATTGGGGGTCATAAAATATAAAAGCTTCTTAGAAATGTACACCCATCTGTTTTGTGTTGTTGTAGACGTAGACCATGAAATGCCAGTCAGCAAAGAAATAGGACTTAAAATATAATTAAAATATATAATTTTTAACGAAATTAATAAATTTCGGTAATTACCGGTTTTTTATTTTGTAATACCGGTAATACCGAAGATGTAGTTTTAATCAAAAATCAGTAATACCGGTTTCGGTATTACCGGTAATGGAATCCCTAGTATAGTGGGTCGATCGACTCATCACACTAAACGTGTTTTAAAAAAATAATACTTTTATTTTTTAATTTTTAATTTTTTTTATAGTATCGTAAGTATAGTGGAAAGCTATATTTTGTATCAAAAATTCAAGTCGATTTCTTTAATAGAAGCCTCATACGAGCGTTAACTATATGCAAAGTCGCATAAAAGCTCGTTCGAGGTCTCGGTCAATATATGGTAAGACTCGGTTTTAATTAAAAAAAATTAATAAAAATTGCTTTTATATGCAAATTAAAATTCCAAACACTTTTTGCCTACAAAATTTTTCAGTAGGATTTCATTTAGCAAAGTTATGACACTTTGAATTTTTACGATAGCCGCCATTTTGAAAAAAAATTTTATATATTTTTTTTAAACATAACGTATAGAGGCTGCACGTTAGTTCTATGCGATACTCAAAATTTAAATTTTAATCTTCGAAACCAAGCAGTTAAGAGCGTTAACTCTTCCTAAAGTCTCAAAATGGCTTGTATGGGGGTACGATCGAACTGATACATCGCTTGTTTTCAAGCAAAAATATATATTTTTTATATTTTATTCTGATGAACTTTAGGCTTCTGAACATTTCATGTAAAAAAACCTTTTTGACGAAATTCAACACTACTGAGTTATAAGTGATTGAATTTCAATACTTGTCGCCATTTTGCAAAAAATTGACAAAATGAATTTTTCTAACAAACATACACAGGATGCTTCAGAATTCTATGCTGTCACAAAAATTGAAATTCAAATATGTATAAATAAGCTCAACTTGACCTTAACTATATTAAAAATCTTATGAGCGTATGTATGGTGGGTCGATCGACTCATCACACTAAACGTGTTTTGAAAAAAAAATACTTTTATTTTTTAATTTTTGATTTTTTTTTATAGTATCGTAAGTATAGTGGAAAGCTATATTTTGTTTAAAAAATTCAAGTCGATTTTTTAAAAAGAAGCCTCATACGAGCGTTAACTATATGCAGAGTCGCATAAAAGCTCGTTCGAGGTCTCGGTCAATATATGGTTAGACTCGATTTTAATTAAAAAAAAAATAAAAAAAAATTGCTTTTATATGCAAATTAAAATTCCAAACACTTTTTGCATACGACATTTTTCAGTAGGATTTTATTTAGCAAAGTTATGACACTTTAAATTTTGTCGATAGCCGCCATTTTAAAAAAAAATTTTATATATTTTTTTTAAACATAACGTATAGAGGCTGCACGTTAGTTCTATGCGATATTTAAAATTTAAATTTTAATCTTCGAAACCAAGCAGTTAAGAGCGTTAACTCTTCCGAAAGTCTCAAAATAGCTAGTATGGGGGTTCGATCGAACTGATACATCGCTTGTTTTCAAGCAAAAATATATATTTTTTATATTTTATTCTGATGAACTTTAGGCTTCTGAACATTTCATGTATAGAAATTTTTTTGACGAATTCAACACTACTGAGTTAAAAGTTATTGAATTTCAATACTTGTCGCCATTTTGCAAAAAATTGACAAAATGAATTTTTCTAACAAACATACACAGGATGCTAAAGAATTCTATACTGTCACAAAAATTGAAATTGAAATATGTATAAATAAGCTCACACTAACCTTAACTATATTAAAAATCTAATGAGCGTATGTATGGTGGGTCGATCGACTCATCACACTAAACGTGTTTTGAAAAAATAATACTTTTATTTTTTAATTTTTAATTTTTTTTTATAGTATCGTAAGTATAGTGAAAAGCTATATTTTGTATCAAAAATTCAAGTCAATTTTTTGAATAGAAGCCTCATACGAGCGTTAACTATATGCAGAGACGCATAAAAGCTCGTTCGAGGTCTCGGTCAATATATGGTAAGACTCGGTTTTAATTAAAAAAAAAATAAATAAAAATTGCTTTTATATGCAAATTCAAATTCCAAACACTTTTTGCATACGACATTTTTTAGTAGGATTTAATTTAGCACAGTTATAACACTTTGAATTTTTACTATAGCCGCCATTTTTAAAAAAAAATTTATATATTTTTTTTAAACATTACGTATAGAGGCTGCACGTTAGTTCTATGCGATACTCAAAATTTAAATTTTAATCTTCGAAACCAAGCAGTTAAGAGCGTTAACTCTTCCGAAAGTCTCAAAATGGCTAGTATGGGGGTACGATCGAACTGATACATCGCTTGTTTTCAAGCAAAAATATATATTTTTTATATTTTATTCTGATGAACTTTAGGCTTCTGAACATTTCATGTAAAAAAACCTTTTTGACGAAATTCAACACTTCTAAGTTATTAGTGATTGAATTTCAATACTTGTCGAAATTTTGCAAAAAATTGACAAAATGAATTTTTCTAACAAACATACACAGGATGCTTAAGAATTCTATACTGTCACAAAAATTGAAAATTAAATTTGTATAAATAAGCTCACACTGACCTTAACTATATTGAAAATCTTATGAGCGTATGTATGGTGGGTCGATCGACTCATCACACTAAACGTGTTTTGAAAAAAAAATACTTTTATTTTGTAATTTTTAATTTATTTTTATAGTATCGTAAGTATAATAGAAAGCGATATTTTTTTTTTTAAATTTACCTCAATTTCTCAAATAGAAGCCTCATACGAGCGTTACCTATATGCAGAGTCGCATAAAAGCTCGTTCGAGGTCTCGGTCAATATATGGTAAGACTCGGTTTTAATTAAAAAAAATTAATAAAAATTGCTTTTATATGCAAATTAAAATTCCAAACACTTTTTGCCTACAAAATTTTTCAGTAGGATTTCATTTAGCAAAGTTATGACACTTTGAATTTTTACGATAGCCGCCATTTTGAAAAAAATTTTTATATATTTTTTTTAAACATAACGTATAGAGGCTGCACGTTAGTTCTATGCGATACTCAAAATTTAAATTTTAATCTTCGAAACCAAGCAGTTAAGAGCGTTAACTCTTCCTAAAGTCTCAAAATGGCTTGTATGGGGGTACGATCGAACTGATACATCGCTTGTTTTCAAGCAAAAATATATATTTTTTATATTTTATTCTGATGAACTTTAGGCTTCTGAACATTTCATGTGAAAAAACCTTTTTGACGAAATTCAACACTACTGAGTTATAAGTGATTGAATTTCAATACTTGTCGCCATTTTGCAAAAAATTGACAAAATGAATTTTTCTAACAAACATACACAGGATGCTTCAGAATTCTATGCTGTCACAAAAATTGAAATTCAAATATGTATAAATAAGCTCAACTTGACCTTAACTATATTAAAAATCTTATGAGCGTATGTATGGTGGGTCGATCGACTCATCACACTAAACGTGTTTTGAAAAAAAAATACTTTTATTTTTTAATTTTTAATTTTTTTTTATAGTATCGTAAGTATAGTGAAAAGCTATATTTTGTATCAAAAATTCAAGTCAATTTTTTGAATAGAAGCCTCATACGAGCGTTAACTATATGCAGAGTCGCATAAAAGCTCGTTCGAGGTCTCGGTCAATATATGGTTAGACTCGATTTTAATTAAAAAAAAAATAAAAAAAAATTGCTTTTATATGCAAATTAAAATTCCAAACACTTTTTGCATACGACATTTTTCAGTAGGATTTTATTTAGCAAAGTTATGACACTTTAAATTTTGTCGATAGCCGCCATTTTAAAAAAAAATTTTATATATTTTTTTTAAACATAACGTATAGAGGCTGCACGTTAGTTCTATGCGATATTTAAAATTTAAATTTTAATCTTCGAAACCAAGCAGTTAAGAGCGTTAACTCTTCCGAAAGTCTCAAAATAGCTAGTATGGGGGTTCGATCGAACTGATACATCGCTTGTTTTCAAGCAAAAATATATATTTTTTATATTTTATTCTGATGAACTTTAGGCTTCTGAACATTTCATGTATAGAAATTTTTTTGACGAATTCAACACTACTGAGTTAAAAGTTATTGAATTTCAATACTTGTCGCCATTTTGCAAAAAATTGACAAAATGAATTTTTCTAACAAACATACACAGGATGCTAAAGAATTCTATACTGTCACAAAAATTGAAATTGAAATATGTATAAATAAGCTCACACTAACCTTAACTATATTAAAAATCTAATGAGCGTATGTATGGTGGGTCGATCGACTCATCACACTAAACGTGTTTTGAAAAAATAATACTTTTATTTTTTAATTTTTAATTTTTTTTTATAGTATCGTAAGTATAGTGAAAAGCTATATTTTGTATCAAAAATTCAAGTCAATTTTTTGAATAGAAGCCTCATACGAGCGTTAACTATATGCAGAGACGCATAAAAGCTCGTTCGAGGTCTCGGTCAATATATGGTAAGACTCGGTTTTAATTAAAAAAAAAATAAATAAAAATTGCTTTTATATGCAAATTCAAATTCCAAACACTTTTTGCATACGACATTTTTTAGTAGGATTTAATTTAGCACAGTTATAACACTTTGAATTTTTACTATAGCCGCCATTTTTAAAAAAAAATTTATATATTTTTTTTAAACATTACGTATAGAGGCTGCACGTTAGTTCTATGCGATACTCAAAATTTAAATTTTAATCTTCGAAACCAAGCAGTTAAGAGCGTTAACTCTTCCGAAAGTCTCAAAATGGCTAGTATGGGGGTACGATCGAACTGATACATCGCTTGTTTTCAAGCAAAAATATATATTTTTTATATTTTATTCTGATGAACTTTAGGCTTCTGAACATTTCATGTAAAAAAACCTTTTTGACGAAATTCAACACTTCTAAGTTATTAGTGATTGAATTTCAATACTTGTCGAAATTTTGCAAAAAATTGACAAAATGAATTTTTCTAACAAACATACACAGGATGCTTAAGAATTCTATACTGTCACAAAAATTGAAAATTAAATTTGTATAAATAAGCTCACACTGACCTTAACTATATTGAAAATCTTATGAGCGTATGTATGGTGGGTCGATCGACTCATCACACTAAACGTGTTTTGAAAAAAAAATACTTTTATTTTGTAATTTTTAATTTATTTTTATAGTATCGTAAGTATAATAGAAAGCGATATTTTTTTTTTTAAATTTACCTCAATTTCTCAAATAGAAGCCTCATACGAGCGTTACCTATATGCAGAGTCGCATAAAAGCTCGTTCGAGGTCTCGGTCAATATATGGTAAGACTCGGTTTTAATTAAAAAAAATTAATAAAAATTGCTTTTATATGCAAATTAAAATTCCAAACACTTTTTGCCTACAAAATTTTTCAGTAGGATTTCATTTAGCAAAGTTATGACACTTTGAATTTTTACGATAGCCGCCATTTTGAAAAAAAATTTTATATATTTTTTTTAAACATAACGTATAGAGGCTGCACGTTAGTTCTATGCGATACTCAAAATTTAAATTTTAATCTTCGAAACCAAGCAGTTAAGAGCGTTAACTCTTCCTAAAGTCTCAAAATGGCTTGTATGGGGGTACGATCGAACTGATACATCGCTTGTTTTCAAGCAAAAATATATATTTTTTATATTTTATTCTGATGAACTTTAGGCTTCTGAACATTTCATGTGAAAAAACCTTTTTGACGAAATTCAACACTACTGAGTTATAAGTGATTGAATTTCAATACTTGTCGCCATTTTGCAAAAAATTGACAAAATGAATTTTTCTAACAAACATACACAGGATGCTTCAGAATTCTATGCTGTCACAAAAATTGAAATTCAAATATGTATAAATAAGCTCAACTTGACCTTAACTATATTAAAAATCTTATGAGCGTATGTATGGTGGGTCGATCGACTCATCACACTAAACGTGTTTTGAAAAAAAAATACTTTTATTTTTTAATTTTTGATTTTTTTTTATAGTATCGTAAGTATAGTGGAAAGCTATATTTTGTTTAAAAAATTCAAGTCGATTTTTTAAAAAGAAGCCTCATACGAGCGTTAACTATATGCAGAGTCGCATAAAAGCTCGTTCGAGGTCTCGGTCAATATATGGTTAGACTCGATTTTAATTAAAAAAAAAATAAAAAAAAATTGCTTTTATATGCAAATTAAAATTCCAAACACTTTTTGCATTTGACATTTTTCAGTAGGATTTTATTTAGCAAAGTTATGACACTTTAAATTTTGTCTATAGCCGCCATTTTAAAAAAAATTTTTATATATTTTTTTTAAACATAACGTATAGAGGCTGCACGTTAGTTCTATGCGATATTTAAAATTTAAATTTAAATCTTCGAAACCAAGCAGTTAAGAGCGTTAACTCTTCCGAAAGTCTCAAAATGGCTAGTATGGGGGTTCGATCGAACTGATACATCGCTTGTTTTCAAGCAAAAATATATATTTTTTATATTTTATTCTGATGAACTTTAGGCTTCTGAACATTTCATGTATAGAAATTTTTTTGACGAATTCAACACTACTGAGTTAAAAGTTATTGAATTTCAATACTTGTCGCCATTTTGCAAAAAATTGACAAAATGAATTTTTCTAACAAACATACACAGGATGCTAAAGAATTCTATACTGTCACAAAAATTGAAATTAAAATATGTATAAATAAGCTCACACTAACCTTAACTATATTAAAAATCTAATGAGCGTATGTATGGTGGGTCGATCGACTCATCACACTAAACGTGTTTTGAAAAAATAATACTTTTATTTTTTAATTTTTAATTTTTTTTTATAGTATCGTAAGTATAGTGAAAAGCTATATTTTGTATCAAAAATTCAAGTCAATTTTTTGAATAGAAGCCTCATACGAGCGTTAACTATATGCAGAGACGCATAAAAGCTCGTTCGAGGTCTCGGTCAATATATGGTAAGACTCGGTTTTAATTAAAAAAAAAATAAATAAAAATTGCTTTTATATGCAAATTCAAATTCCAAACACTTTTTGCATACGACATTTTTTAGTAGGATTTAATTTAGCACAGTTATAACACTTTGAATTTTTACTATAGCCGCCATTTTTAAAAAAAAATTTATATATTTTTTTTAAACATTACGTATAGAGGCTGCACGTTAGTTCTATGCGATACTCAAAATTTAAATTTTAATCTTCGAAACCAAGCAGTTAAGAGCGTTAACTCTTCCGAAAGTCTCAAAATGGCTAGTATGGGGGTACGATCGAACTGATACATCGCTTGTTTTCAAGCAAAAATATATATTTTTTATATTTTATTCTGATGAACTTTAGGCTTCTGAACATTTCATGTAAAAAAACCTTTTTGACGAAATTCAACACTTCTAAGTTATTAGTGATTGAATTTCAATACTTGTCGAAATTTTGCAAAAAATTGACAAAATGAATTTTTCTAACAAACATACACAGGATGCTTAAGAATTCTATACTGTCACAAAAATTGAAAATTAAATTTGTATAAATAAGCTCACACTGACCTTAACTATATTGAAAATCTTATGAGCGTATGTATGGTGGGTCGATCGACTCATCACACTAAACGTGTTTTGAAAAAAAAATACTTTTATTTTGTAATTTTTAATTTATTTTTATAGTATCGTAAGTATAATAGAAAGCGATATTTTTTTTTTTAAATTTACCTCAATTTCTCAAATAGAAGCCTCATACGAGCGTTACCTATATGCAGAGTCGCATAAAAGCTCGTTCGAGGTCTCGGTCAATATATGGTAAGACTCGGTTTTAATAAAAAAAAAAAAATAAAAATTGTTTTTATATGCAAATTATAATTCCAAACACTTTTTGCATACGAAATTTTTCAGTAGGATATCATTTAGCCAAGTTATGACACTTTGAATTTTTACGATAGCTGCAATTTTAAATAAAATTTTATATATATTTTTAAACATAACGTATAGAGGCTGCACGTTAGTTCTATGCGATACTTAAAATTTAAATTTTAATCTTTGAAACCAAGCAGTTAAGAGCGTTAACTCTTGCGAAAGTCTCTAAATGGCTAGTATGGGGGTACGATCGAACTGATACATCGCTTGTTTTCAAGCAAAAATATATATTTTTTATATTTTATTCTGATGAACTTTAGGCTTCTGAACATTTCATGTATAAAAACCTTTTTGTCGAAATTCAACACTACTGAGTTATAAGTGATTGAATTTCAATACTTGTCGCCATTTTGCAAAAAAATTGACAAAATGAATTTTTCTAACAAACATACACAGGATGCTTAAGAATTCTATTTTGTCACAAAAATTGAAATTTAAATATGTATAAATTAGCTCACACTGACCTTAACTATATTGAAAATCTTATGAGCGTATGTATAGTGGGTCGATCGACTCATCACACTAAACGTGTTTTGAAAAAAAAATACTTTTATTTTGTAATTTTTAATTTATTTTTATAGTATCGTAAGTATAGTGGAAAGCTATATTTTGTATCAAAAATTCAAGTAGATTTCTTAAATAGAAGCCTCATACAAGCGTTAACTATATGCAGAGTCGCATAAAAGCTCGTTCGAGGTCTCGGTCAATATATGGTAAGACTCGGTTTTAATTAAAAATAAAAAAAATAAAAATTGCTTCCATATGCAAATTAAAATTCCAAACACTTTTTGCAGAAGATATTTTTTAGTGGGATTTTATTTAGCAAAGTTATGACACTTTGAATTTTTACGATAGCCGCCATTTTGAAAAAAAAAATTATATATTTTTTTTAAACATAACGTATAGAGGCTGCACGTTAGTTCTATGCGATACTTAAAATTTAAATTTAAATCTTTGAAACCAAGCAGTTAAGAGCGTTAACTCTTGCGAAAGTCTCTAAATGGCTAGTATGGGGGTACGATCGAACTGATACATCGCTTGTTTTCAAGCAAAAATATATATTTTTTATATTTTATTCTGATGAACTTTAGGCTTCTGAACATTTCATGTATAGAAACCTTTTTGTCGAAATTCAACACTACTGAGTTATAAGTGATTGAATTTCAATACTTGTCGCCATTTTGCAAAAAAATTGACAAAATGAATTTTTCTAACAAACATACACAGGATGCTTAAGAATTCTATTTTGTCACAAAAATTAAAATTTAAATATGTATAAATTAGCTCACACTGACCTTAACTATATTGAAAATCTTATGAGCGTATGTATAGTGGGTCGATCGACTCATCACACTAAACGTGTTTTGAAAAAAAAATACTTTTATTTTTTAATTTTTAATTTTTTTTTATAGTATCGTAAGTATAGTGGAAAGCTATATTTTGTAATAAAAATTTAGGTTAATTTCTTAAATAGAAGATTCATACGAGCGTTACTATATGCAGAGTCGCATAAAAGCTCGTTCGAGGTCTCGGTCAATATATGGTAAGACTCGGTTTTAATTAAAAAAAAAATAAATAAAAATTGCTTTTATATGCAAATTAAAATTCCAAACACTTTTTGCATTTGACATTTTTCAGTAGGATTTTATTTAGCAAAGTTATGACACTTTAAATTTTTACGATAGCTGCCATTTTGAAAAAAAATTTATATATTTTTTAAACATAACGTATAGAGGCTGCACGTTAGTTCTATGCGATACTTAAAATTAAAATTTTAATCTTCGAAACCAAGCAGTTAAGAGCCTTAACTCTTCCGAAAGTCTCAAAATGGCTAGTATGGGGGTACGATCGAACTGATACATCGCTTGTTTTCAAGCAAAAATATATATTTTTTATATTTTATTCTGATGAACTTTAGGCTTCTGAACATTTCATGTAAAAAAACCTTTTTGACGAAATTCAACACTTCTAAGTTATTAGTGATTGAATTTCAATACTTGTCGAAATTTTGCAAAAAATTGACAAAATGAATTTTTCTAACAAACATACACAGGATGCTTAAGAATTCTATACTGTCACAAAAATTGAAAATTAAATTTGTATAAATAAGCTCACACTGACCTTAACTATATTGAAAATCTTATGAGCGTATGTATGGTGGGTCGATCGACTCATCACACTAAACGTGTTTTAAAAAAAAAATTCTTTTATTTTGTAATTTTTAATTTATTTTTATAGTATCGTAAGTATAGTAGAAATCGATATTTTGTAATAAAAATTTAGGTTAATTTCTTAAATAGAAGATTCATACGAGCGTTACTATATGCAGAGTCGCATTAAAGCTCGTTCGAGGTCTCGGTCAATATATGGTAAGACTCGGTTTTAATTAAAAAAAAAATAAATAAAAATTGCTTTTATATGCAAATTAAAATTCCAAACACTTTTTGCATACGAAATTTTTCAGTAGGATATCATTTAGCAAAGTTATGACACTTTGAATTTTTACGATAGCCGCCATTTTTAAAAAAAATTTTATATATATTTTTTAAACATAACGTATAGAGGCTGCACGTTAGTTCTATGCGATACTTAAAATTTAAATTTCAATCTTTGAAACCAAGCAGTTAAGAGCGTTAACTCTTGCGAAAGTCTCTGAATGGCTAGTATGGGGGTACGATCGAACTGATACATCGCTTGTTTTCAAGCAAAAATATATATTTTTTATATTTTATTCTGATGAACTTTAGGCTTCTGAACATTTCATGTATAGAAACCTTTTTGTCGAAATTCAACACTACTGAGTTATAAGTGATTGAATTTCAATACTTGTCGCCATTTTGCAAAAAAATTGACAAAATGAATTTTTCTAACAAACATACACAGGATGCTTAAGAATTCTATTTTGTCACAAAAATTGAAATTTAAATATGTATAAATTAGCTCACACTGACCTTAACTATATTGAAAATCTTATGAGCGTATGTATAGTGGGTCGATCGACTCATCACACTAAACGTGTTTTGAAAAAAAAATACTTTTATTTTTTAATTTTTAATTTTTTTTTATAGTATCGTAAGTATAGTGGAAAGCTATATTTTGTAATAAAAATTTAGGTTAATTTCTTAAATAGAAGATTCATACGAGCGTTACTATATGCAGAGTCGCATTAAAGCTCGTTCGAGGTCTCGGTCAATATATGGTAAGACTCGGTTTTAATTAAAAAAAAAATAAATAAAAATTGCTTTTATATGCAAATTAAAATTCCAAACACTTTTTGCATTCGACATTTTTCAGTAGGATTTTATTTAGCAAAGTTATGACACTTTAAATTTTTACGATAGCTGCCATTTTGAAAAAAATTTTATATATTTTTTAAACATAACGTATAGAGGCTGCACGTTAGTTCTATGCGATACTTAAAATTAAAATTTTAATCTTCGAAACCAAGCAGTTAAGAGCCTTAACTCTTCCGAAAGTCTCAAAATAGCTAGTATGGGGGTACGATCGAACTGATACATCGCTTGTTTTCAAGCAAAAATATATATTTTTTATATTTTATTCTGATGAACTTTAGGCTTCTGAACATTTCATGTATAGAAACCTTTTTGACGAAATTTAACACTACTGAGTTATAAGTGATTGAATTTCAATACTTGTCGCCATTTTGCAAAAAATTGACAAAATGAATTTTTCTAACAAACATACACAGGATGCTTAAGAATTCTATACTGTCACAAAAATTGAAATTCAAATATGTATAAATAAGCTTACACTGACCTTGACTATATTAAAAATCTTATGAGCGTATGTATGGTGGGTCGATCGACTCATCACACTAAACGTGTTTTTCAAAAAAAATACTTTTATTTTTTAATTTTTAATTTTTTTTTATAGTATCGTAAATATATTGGAAACCTATATTTTGTTTTAAAAATTCAAGTCGATTGCTTAAATAGCAGCCTCATACGAGCGTTAACTATATGCAGAGTCGCATAAAAGCTCGTTCGAGGTCTCGGTCAATATATGGTAAGACTCGGTTTTAATTAAAAAAAAAATAAATAAAAATTGTTTTTGTATGCAAATTAAAATTCCAAACACCTTTTGCATACGACATTTTTCAGTAGAATTTTATTTAGCAAAGTTATGAAACTTTGAATTTTTACGATAGCCGTAATTTTGAAAAAAAAAATTATATATTTTTTTTAAACATAACATATAGAGGCTGCACGTTAGTTCTATGCGATACTCAAAATTTAAATTTTAATCTTTAAAACCAAGCAGTTAAGAGCATTAACTCTTTCGAAAGTCTCAAAATGGCTAGTATGGGAGTACGATCGAACTGATACATCGCTTGTTTTCAAGCAAAAATATGTATTTTTTATATTTTATTCTGATGAACTTTAGGCTTCTGAACATTTTATGTATAGAAACCTTTCTGACGAAATTCAACACTACTGAGTTATAAGTGATTAAATTTCAATACTTGTCGCCATTTTGCAAAAAATTGACAAAATGAATTTTTCTAACAAACATACACAGGATGCTTAAGAATTCTATACTGTCACAAAAATTAAAATTTAAATATGTATAAATAAGCTCACACTGACCTTAACTATATTGAAAATCTTATGAGCGTATGTATGGTGGGTCGATCGACTCATCACACTAAACGTGTTTTGAAAAAAAAATACTTTTATTTTTTAATTTTAAATTTTTTTTATAGTATCGTAAGTATAGTGGAAAGCTTTATTCTGTATCAAAAATTCTAGTCGATTTCCGTAATAGAAGCCTCATACGAGCGTTAACTATTTGCAGAGTCGCATAAAAGCTCGTTCGAGGTCTCGGTCAATATATGGTAAGACTCGGTTTTAATTAAAAAAAAAAATAAATAAAAATTGCTTTTATATGCAAATTTAAATTCCAAACACTTTTTGCATACCACATTATTCAGTAGGATTTTATTTTGCAAAGTTATGACACTTTGAATTTTTACGATAGCCGCCATTTTAAAAAAAAAATTTTATATATTTTTTTTAAACATAACGTATAGAGGCTGCACGTTAGTTCTATGCGATACTCAAAATTTAAATTTTAATCTATGAAACCAAGCAGTTAAGAGCGTTAACTCTTGCGAAAGTTTAAAAATGGCTAGTATGGGGGTACGATCGAACTGATACATCGCTTGTTTTCAAGCAAAAATATATATTTTTTATATTTTATTCTGATGAACTTTAGGCTTCTGAACATTTTATGGGTAGGAACCTTTTTGACTACATTCAACACTAATGAGTTATAAGTGATTGAATTTTAATACTTGTCGCCATTTTGCAAAAAATTGACAAAATGAATTTTTCTAACAGACATACACAGGATGCTTAAGAATTCTATACTGTCACAAAAATTGAAATTCAAATATGTATAAATAAGCGCACACTGACCTTAACTATATTGAAAATCTTATGAGCGTATGTATGGTGGGTCGATCGACCCATCACACTTAACGTGTTTTGAAAAAAAAATACTTTTATTTTTTAATTTTTAATTTTTTTTTATAGTATCGTAAGTATAGTGGAAAGCTATATTTTGTATTGAAAATTAAAGTCAATTTCTTAAATAGAAGCCTCATACGAGCGTTAACTATATGCAAAGTCGCATAAAAGCTCGTTCGAGGTCTCGGTTAATATATGGTAAGAATCGGTTTTAATTAAAAAAAAAATAAAACAAAATTGCTTTTATATGCAAATTAAAATTCCAAACACTTTTTGCATACCACATTTGTCAGTAGGATTTTATTTAGCAAAGTTATGACACTTTGAATTTTTACGATAGCCGCTATTTTGAAAAAAAATTTTATATATTTTTTTTAAACATAACGTATAGTTGCTGCACGTTAGTTTTATGCGATACTTAAAATTTAAATTTTAATCTTCAAAACCAAGCAGTTAAGAGCGTTAACTCTTTCGAAAGTCTCAAAATGGCTAGTATGGGGGTACGATCGAACTGATACATCGCTTGTTTATAAGCAAAAATATATATTTTTTATATTTTATTCTGATGAATTTTAGGCTTTTGAACATTTAATGTATAAAAACCTTTTTGACAAAATTTAACACTACTGAGTTATAAGTGATTGAATTTCAATACTTGTCGCCATTTTGCAAAAAATTGACAAAATGAATTTTTCTAACAAACATACACAGGATGCTTAAGAATTTTATACTGTCACAAAAATTGAAATTCAAATATGTATAAATAAGCTTACACTGACCTTACTTAAATAAAAATCTTATAACGTATGTATGGTGGGTCGATCGACTCATCACACTAAACGTGTTTTAAAAAAAATACTTTAGTTTTTTAATTTTTAATTTTTTTTTATAGTATTGTAAGTATAGTGGAAAGCTGTATTTTGTATTAAAAATTTAAGTCGATTTCTTAAATAGAAGCCTCATACGACCGTTAACTATATGCAGAGTCGCATAAAAGCTCGTTCGAGGTCTCGGTCAATATATGGTAAGACTCGGTTTTAATTAAAAATAAAATAAAAAAAAATTGCTTTTATATGCAAATTAAAATTCCAAACACTTTTTGCATACCACATTTTTCAGTAGGATTTTATTTAGCAAAGTTATGACACTTTGAATTTTTACAATAGCCGCCATTTAAAAAAAATTTTATATATTTTTTTTAAACATAACGTATAGAGGCTGCACGTTAGTTCTATGCGATACTCAAAATTTAAATTTTAATCTTTGAAACCAAGCAGTTAAGAGCGTTAACTCTTGCGAAAGTCTCAAAATGGCTAGTATGGGGGTACGATCGAACTGATACATCGCTTGTTTTCAAGCAAAAATATATATTTTTTATATTTTATTCTGATGAACTTTAGGCTTTTGAACATTTTATATATAGAAACCTTTTTGACGAAATTCAACACTACTGAGTTCTAAGTGATTGAATTTCAATACTTGTCGCCATTTTGCAAAAAATTGACAAAATGAATTTTTCTAACAAACATACACAGGATGCTTAAGAATTCTATACTGTCACAAAAATTAAAATTTAAATATGTATAAATAAGCTCACACTGACCTTAACTATATTGAAAATCTTATGAGCGTATGTATGGTGGGTCGATCGACTCATCACACTAAACGTGTTTTGAAAAAAAAATACTTTTATTTTTTAATTTTAAATTTTTTTTTATAGTATCGTAAGTATAGTGGAAAGCTATATTCTGTATCAAAAATTCTAGTCGATTTCCTTAATAGAAGCCTCATACGAGCGTTAACTATTTGCAGAGTCGCATAAAAGCTCGTTCGAGGTCTCGGTCAATATATGGTAAGACTCGGTTTTAATTAAAAAAAAAATAAATAAAAATTGCTTTTATATGCAAATTAAAATTCCAAACACTTTTTGCATACCACATTATTCAGTAGGATTTTATTTAGCAAAGTTATGACACTTTGAATTTTTACGATAGCCGCCATTTTAAAAAAAAAATTTTATATATTTTTTTTAAACATAACGTATAGAGGCTGCACGTTAGTTCTATGCGATACTCAAAATTTAAATTTTAATCTTCGAAACCAAGCAGTTAAGAGCGTTAACTCTTGCGAAAGTTTAAAAATGGCTAGTATGGGGGTACGATCGAACTGATACATCGCTTGTTTTCAAGCAAAAATATATATTTTTTATATTTTATTCTGATGAACTTTAGGCTTCTGAACATTTTATGTGTAGGAACCTTTTTGACTACATTCAACACTAATGAGTTATAAGTGATTGAATTTTAATACTTGTCGCCATTTTGCAAAAAATTGACAAAATGAATTTTTCTAACAGACATACACAGGATGCTTAAGAATTCTATACTGTCACAAAAATTGAAATTCAAATATGTATAAATAAGCGCACACTGACCTTAACTATATTGAAAATCTTATGAGCGTATGTATGGTGGGTCGATCGACCCATCACACTTAACGTGTTTTGAAAAAAAAATACTTTTATTTTTTAATTTTTAATTTTTTTTTATAGTATCGTAAGTATAGTGGAAAGCTATATTTTGTATTGAAAATTAAAGTCAATTTCTTAAATAGAAGCCTCATACGAGCGTTAACTATATGCAAAGTCGCATAAAAGCTCGTTCGAGGTCTCGGTTAATATATGGTAAGACTCGGTTTTAATTAAAAAAAAAATAAAACAAAATTGCTTTTATATGCAAATTAAAATTCCAAACACTTTTTGCATACCACATTTGTCAGTAGGATTTTATTTAGCAAAGTTATGACACTTTGAATTTTTACGATAGCCGCTATTTTGAAAAAAAATTTTATATATTTTTTTTAAACATAACGTATAGTTGCTGCACGTTAGTTTTATGCGATACTTAAAATTTAAATTTAAATCTTCAAAACCAAGCAGTTAAGAGCGTTAACTCTTTCGAAAGTCTCAAAATGGCTAGTATGGGGGTACGATCGAACTGATACATCGCTTGTTTATAAGCAAAAATATATATTTTTTATATTTTATTTTGATGAATTTTAGGCTTTTGAACATTTAATGTATAGAAACCTTTTTGACGAAATTTAACACTACTGAGTTATAAGTGATTGAATTTCAATACTTGTCGCCATTTTGCAAAAAATTGACAAAATGAATTTTTCTAACAAACATACACAGGATGCTTAAGAATTTTATACTGTCACAAAAATTGAAATTAAAATATGTATAAATAAGCTTACACTGGCTTTACTTAAATAAAAATCTTATAACGTATGTATGGTGGGTCGATCGACTCATCACACTAAACGTGTTTTAAAAAAAATACTTTAGTTTTTTAATTTTTAATTTTTTGTTATAGTATTGTAAGTATAGTGGAAAGCTATATTTTGTATTAAAAATTTAATTCGATTTCTTAAA
The DNA here is from genome assembly GCF_051122295.1 of Plectrocnemia conspersa. Classification (NCBI taxonomy): domain Eukaryota; kingdom Metazoa; phylum Arthropoda; class Insecta; order Trichoptera; family Polycentropodidae; genus Plectrocnemia; species Plectrocnemia conspersa. Next base: position 65,497 of record NW_028277178.1, on the reverse strand, counting down.
TAGAAGCCTCATACGACCGTTAACTATATGCAGAGTCGCATAAAAGCTCGTTCGAGGTCTCGGTCAATATGTGGTAAGACTCGGTTTTAATTAAAAATAAAATAAAAAAAAATTGCTTTTATATGCAAATTAAAATTCCAAACACTTTTTGCATACCACATTTTTCAGTAGGATTTTATTTAGCAAAGTTATGACACTTTGAATTTTTACAATAGCCGCCATTTTAAAAAATTTTTATATATTTTTTTTAAACATAACGTATAGAGGCTGCACGTTAGTTCTATGCGATACTCAAAATTTAAATTTTAATCTTTGAAACCAAGCAGTTAAGAGCGTTAACTCTTGCGAAAGTCTCAAAATGGCTAGTATGGGGGTACGATCGAACTGATACATCGCTTGTTTTCAAGCAAAAATATATATTTTTTATATTTTATTCTGATGAACTTTAGGCTTTTGAACATTTTATGTATAGAAACCTTTTTGACGAAATTCAACACTACTGAGTTATAAGTGATTGAATTTCAATACTTGTCGCCATTTTGCAAAAAATTGACAAAATGAATTTTTCTAACAAACATACACAGGATGCTTAAGAATTCTATACTGTCACAAAAATTAAAATTTAAATATGTATAAATAAGCTCACACTGACCTTAACTATATTGAAAATCTTATGAGCGTATGTATGGTGGGTCGATCGACTCATCACACTAAACGTGTTTTGAAAAAAAAATACTTTTATTTTTTAATTTTAAATTTTTTTTTATAGTATCGTAAGTATAGTGGAAAGCTATATTCTGTATCAAAAATTCTAGTCGATTTCCTTAATAGAAGCCTCATACGAGCGGTAACTATTTGCAGAGTCGCATAAAAGCTCGTTCGAGGTCTCGGTCAATATATGGTAAGTCTCGGTTTTAATTAAAAAAAAATAAATAAAAATTGCTTTTATATGCAAATTAAAATTCCAAACACTTTTTGCATACCACATTTTTCAGTAGGATTTTATTTAGCAAAGTTATGACACTTTGAATTTTTACGATAGCCGCCATTTTAAAAAAAAAATTTTATATATTTTTTTTAAACATAACGTATAGAGGCTGCACGTTAGTTCTATGCGATACTCAAAATTTAAATTTTAATCTATGAAACCAAGCAGTTAAGAGCGTTAACTCTTGCGAAAGTTTAAAAATGGCTAGTATGGGGGTACGATCGAACTGATACATCGCTTGTTTTCAAGCAAAAATATATATTTTTTATATTTTATTCTGATGAACTTTAGGCTTCTGAACATTTTATGTGTAGGAACCTTTTTGACTACATTCAACACTAATGAGTTATAAGTGATTGAATTTTAATACTTGTTGCCATTTTGCAAAAAATTGACAAATTAAATTTTTCTAACAGACATACACAGGATGCTTAAGAATTCTATACTGTCACAAAAATTGAAATTCAAATATGTATAAATAAGCGCACACTGACCTTAACTATATTGAAAATCTTATGAGCGTATGTATGGTGGGTCGATCGACCCATCACACTTAACGTGTTTTGAAAAAAAAATACTTTTATTTTTTAATTTTTAATTTTTTTTTATAGTATCGTAAGTATAGTGGAAAGCTATATTTTGTATTGAAAATTAAAGTCAATTTCTTAAATAGAAGCCTCATACGAGCGTTAACTATATGCAAAGTCGCATAAAAGCTCGTTCGAGGTCTCGGTTAATATATGGTAAGACTCGGTTTTAATTAAAAAAAAAATAAAACAAAATTGCTTTTATATGCAAATTAAAATTCCAAACACTTTTTGCATACCACATTTGTCAGTAGGATTTTATTTAGCAAAGTTATGACACTTTGAATTTTTACGATAGCCGCTATTTTGAAAAAAAATTTTATATATTTTTTTTAAACATAACGTATAGTTGCTGCACGTTAGTTTTATGCGATACTTAAAATTTAAATTTTAATCTTCAAAACCAAGCAGTTAAGAGCGTTAACTCTTTCGAAAGTCTCAAAATGGCTAGTATGGGGGTACGATCGAACTGATACATCGCTTGTTTATAAGCAAAAATATATATTTTTTATATTTTATTCTGATGAATTTTAGGCTTTTGAACATTTAATGTATAGAAACCTTTTTGACGAAATTTAACACTACTGAGGAATAAGTGATTGAATTTCAATACTTGTCGCCATTTTGCAAAAAATTGACAAAATGAATTTTTCTAACAAACATACACAGGATGCTTAAGAATTTTATACTGTCACAAAAATTGAAATTCAAATATGTATAAATAAGCTTACACTGACCTTACTTAAATAAAAATCTTATAACGTATGTATGGTGGGTCGATCGACTCATCACACTAAACGTGTTTTAAAAAAAATACTTTAGTTTTTTAATTTTTAATTTTTTTTTATAGTATTGTAAGTATAGTGGAAAGCTATATTTTGTAAATAAAATTTAAGTCGATTTCTTAAATAGAAGCCTCATACGACCGTTAACTATATGCAGAGTCGCATAAAAGCTCGTTCGAGGTCTCGGTCAATATATGGTAAGACTCGGTTTTAATTAAAAATAAAATAAAAAAAAATTGCTTTTATATGCAAATTAAAATTCCAAACACTTTTTGCATACCACATTTTTTAGTAGGATTTTATTTAGCAAAGTTATGACACTTTGAATTTTTACAATAGCCGCAATTTTAAAAAATTTTTATATATTTTTTTTAAACATAACGTATAGAGGCTGCACGTTAGTTCTATGCGATACTCAAAATTTAAATTTTAATCTTTGAAACCAAGCAGTTAAGAGCGTTAACTCTTGCGAAAGTCTCAAAATGGCTAGTATGGGGGTACGATCGAACTGATACATCGCTTGTTTTCAAGCAAAAATATATATTTTTTATATTTTATTCTGATGAACTTTAGGCTTCTGAACATTTTATGTATAGAAACCTTTTTGACGAAATTCAACACTACTGAGTTATAAGTGATTGAATTTCAATACTTGTCGCCATTTTGCAAAAAATTGACAAAATGAATTTTTCTAACAAACATACACAGGATGCTTAAGAATTCTATACTGTCACGAAAATTGAAATTAAAATATGTATAAATAAGCTTACACTGACCTTAACTATATTGAAAATCTTATGAGCGTATGTATGGTGGGTCGATCGACTCATCACACTAAACGTGTTTTGAAAAAAAAATACTTTTATTTTTTAATTTTTAATTTTTTTTTTAGTATCGTAAGTATAGTGGAAAGCTATATTTTGTATCAAAAATTTAAGTAGTTTTCTTAAATAGAAGCCTCATACGAGCGTTAACTATATGCAGAGTCGCATAAAAGCTCGTTCGAGGTCTCGGTCAATATATGGTAAGACTCGGTTTTAATTAAAAAAAAAATAAATAAAAATTGCTTTTATATGCAAATTAAAATTCCAAACACTTTTTGAATTTGACATTTTTCAGTAGGATTTTATTTAGCAAAGTTATGACACTTTTAATTTTTACGATAGCTGCCATTTTGAAAAAAAATTCTATATATTTTTGTTTAACATAAAGTATAGAGGCTGCACGTTAGTTCTATGCGATACTTAAAATTTAAATTTTAATCTTCTAACCAAGCATTCAAGAGCGTTAACTCTTCCGAAAGTCTCAAAATGGCTAGTATGGGGGTACGATCGAACTGATACATCGCTTGTTTTCAAGCAAAAATATATATTTTTTATATTTTATTCTGATGAACTTTAGGCTTCAGAACATTTCATGTATAGTAACCCTTTGGACGAAATTCAACACTACTGAGTTATAAGTGATTGAATTTCAATACTTGTCGCCATTTTGCAAAAAATTGACAAAATGAATTTTTCTAACAAACATACACAGGATGCTTAAGAATTCTATACTGTCACAAAAATTGAAATTCAAATATGTATAAATAAGCTCACACTGACCTTAACTATATTGAAAATCTTATGAGCGTATGTATGGTGGGTCGATCGACTCATCACACTAAACGTGTTTTGAAAAAAAAATACTTTTATTTTTTAATTTTTTTTTTTTTTTTATAGTATCGTAAGTATAGTGGAAAGCTATATTTTGTATCAAAAATTCAAGTAGATTTCTTAAATAGAAGCCTCATACAAGCGTTAACTATATGCAGAGTCGCATAAAAGCAAGTTCGAGGTCTCGGTCAATATATGGTAAGACTCGGTTTTAATTAAAAAAAAAATAAATAAAAATTGCTTCCATATGCAAATTAAAATTCCAAACACTTTTTGCAAAAGATATTTTTTAGTAGGATTTTATTTAGCAAAGTTATGACACTTTGAATTTTTACGATAGCCGCCATTTTGAAAAAAAAATTTATATATTTTTTTTAAACATAACGTATAGAGGCTGCACGTTAGTTCTATGCGATACTTAAAATTTAAATTGAAATCTTCGAAACCAAGCAGTTAAGAGCGTTAACTCTTGCGAAAGTCTCAAAATGGCGAATATGGGGGTACGATCGAACTGATACATCGCTTGTTTTCAAGCAAAAATATATATTTTTTATATTTTATTCTGATGAACTTTAGGCTTTTGAACATTTTATTTATTAAAACCTTTTTGACGAAATTTAACACTACTTAGTTATAAGTAATTGAATTTCAATACTTGTCGTCATTTTGCAAAAAATTGACAAAATGAATTTTTCTAACAAACATACACAGGATGCTTAAGAATTCTATACTGTCACAAAAATTGAAATTTAAATATGTATAAATAAGCTTACACTGACCTTAACTATATTAAAAGTCTTATGAGCGTATGTATGGTGAGTCGATCGACTCATCACACTAAACGTGTTTTGAAAAAAAAATACTTTTATTTTTTAATTTTTAATTTTTTTTTTATAGTATCGTAAGTATAGTGAAAAGCTATATTTTGTATTAAAAATTCAAGTCGATTTCTTAAATAAAAGCCTCATACGAGCGTTAACTATATGCAGAGTTGCATAAAAGCTCGTTCGAGGTCTCGGTATATATATAGTAAGACTCGGTTTTAATAAAAAAAAAATAAAATAAAAATTGCTTTTATATGCAAATTAAAATTTTAAACACTTTTTGCTTGTTACATTTTTAAGTAGGATTTGATTTAGCAAAGTTATGACACTTTGAATTTTTACGATTTTTGCCATTTTGAAAAAAAATTTTATATATTTTTTTTAAACATAATGTATAGAGGCTGCACGTTAGTTCTATGCGATACTCAAAATTTAAATTTTATTTTTCGAAACCAAGCAGTTAAGAGCGTTAACTCTTCCGAAAGTCTCAAAATGGCTAGTATGGGGGTACGATCGAACTGATACATCGCTTGTTTTTAAGCAAAAATATATATTTTTTATATTTTATTCTGATGAACTTTATGCTTTTAAACATTTCATGTATAGAGACCTTTTTGACGAAATTTAACACTACTGAGTTATAAGTGATTGAATTTTAATACTTGTCGCCTAGGTTAGGTTCGGGTCAGGTCACCTACACAGCTACCTAGACTTTTGCGCGGGGGGGGCTGGTCCATTGAGCCGGCCGGGTGAGCCGACTTGCCAAACCACTGGGTGGTGTTATTTTTCGGAGCGGAAAGTTTTCGTCGCGGGCCGCCAGATGTCACAGTTAATTTTTATTTAATAATGTTTGTTTGTTGTCGCTTCGCAAGATGTCACCGGTCAGTTTAATAAAAGAATGTTTACCCGCAAAAATCACGGAGCAGACCACTCCGACTGGGTGAGCCGACCCGTTAAACCACTGGGTGGTGTTATATATAAGTTTGGAAATTATTTTAAAACAACACGTCATCGTCGGAGGTAATGTGACACATTAGGTCACAATGAAACATCAGGGTCATGAAAACCGTTAAAGTTTTTTATATGTTTAATGTGTCACACATGAAAGTTGTTTTTTTTTTTTCTTTCTGTTTTTTATATTATGCGAAAACCGTTGAGAAAATTTTTTAACATTCTAAAAATATATTAGGAACGGGTATATAAGGGTGCGAACGGCGCGCACTCGGCAGTCGAGCAAAGACAGCGTACCGGCACACTTTTTCGTGCTACGGAGCGAGTATGAGCTTGACGCACTGGTAGTTAATGTCGGACGGCACTTACAAACCCTTCGACATTACCATATAATCACCGTCAATTTCGAAGTTGCCGAATTTTTGACGTCGAGCGTTCAAGCTTACTTGTTCGTCGAAGTTTTTCTGAACGAAGATATAGACGAGTACTGCACCAAGGACAACGAGAACAGGGACGAAGATAAGCGGCGACAAGAGGAGGAGGAGCGGCAACAGCGACTAATGAACGATGAGTGCGCCCAGCGATACGACGTCCTTGACCGACGCGATACTGACGGGAATAACGAAAACGAGGGAGTGCAGGAAGAACGTGATGGTGGCGATCGTCAACGGGATGCCGACGGACTCGTCGACGATGAGACCGAAGAAAGTCAAATTCTCAGCGGTCGAGCAAGAGAACGGGAGTAAAAACCCGTACGTGAAATGGGCGGAGGACGTGGAGAATCCCCAGCAAATGGACGTAACGGAGGATGGGAGTCAAGGCGATGGGTCGAGCACTGCTTCTCTAATGGAAGAAAACGTCGATACTCTCATGGAGGCGGAAGCTTCGAAAAAATACTGCAATCAGATCATCGCCCGATATCTGAAATATGCGGAATCGGAACTTACCAACCACGAACTGTGTCAAAATGTAAAAGGATTTATAACGGTCCTTGGAAACTCGTCGTTGCGCACGTCGGCACGAACAGACGTCACTGGCACTTCGTATACGTGTCTAGAAGTAACCAGTGGGGACACTCCAGTCGTCTTGGCAGAATTATTAGAAGCAAGCCCTACAAATGTGAATCGATTGCATGTCTTGCTTGCCTTCGTCTCTATCTTTATTCCGGCAATGGTCGTCAAGTGCTTCAGGACACTGTCGCGTCGAGAGATTATGAAAATTGCATCTGCGCCACTCATTCCTTTGGAATGGCAGTTCAAGACGAACAGTTCAGAGCGTACGCTGCACTTCAGTGTACCACGTAAAGAGATACAGCACTTTGACAAGAAGGCGATGCACGTGAACTGGGGCAGTCGGGAGTGGCTGTATACTGTCGAAACCGACACAGATATACATGATGGCGTCGGGCGAGAGCTGGAGCATGAACAAGTTCACTCTGAAACTGGAAAAAAATTGAAAACCGATGAGGCGGGGGGAAGTACCAGTGTCATCGCTGTGGGACAACACGGACGGAGAGGCGGGAACCAACTATCAGGACCCGTGCACAACCGAATCCGTCGCCGAGCTACTGACGGAGCTACAGAACTCGTTCATTTATTTTGCGAGAACGGGGCTTTTAACGAAGGAGAAGCTGAAAGACTTTTATCAAAAAGCTCTAAGGGGATTGAGTTTATGTTTGAGCGGCGAGCACACGACAACATCAAAACAGCCGTACAAATCAGCAGAATTCTGGTATTTCAAGAGACGCTAAAACAACGAGTCGAAAGGGCGAAGCGTAAGGATATATTGGAGTACGCACTAGCCGCAGACCTCGGAAGTATCGATAGATTAGTGTTGATAGACATTTAAAAAAAAAACAGGATACACGTAAAGCACTTTACGAAAGCGACGTACGATCACGCGACAAGATCAACAACCTCTTTTTTACTGGACCGCCGTCGACGGGAAAGACGATGATTATGGAATCGTTGGCCGGAATTCACTTCAACATGACTCGACTGACGGGGCTGACGCCGGGAAGTTCGTTTAACTTTTGCAGTCTACTACACACGAACGCTTGCCTCATGGACGAATGCAAACTGACAGACAATCAATTCGAACAATGGAAACTGTTGGCGGCTGGACAACCGATGGCGACCGACGTCAAATACAAGGAGCGTCACAACATAACAAACTGCAAACTGTTCACGTGCTCCAACTACTCCATAGAAATGTATTGCAACGTACCGGAGGCGAAGGCGGCAATAGACACCAGAACGTATACCTTTACGTTTCAAGAGCGAATTCCTTTTACTAAATTTAATACTTTTACTTGGCTAGCCCTGTGGCAGGATGCCGATTTGTATATATAGAAACAATAAAAAAATATATATGTAATTTGTGAAACACGTGTCTGTGTGTGTATTTCTCCCTCCACTGCTTCCTAATAATTTTCCGTTAGTAGAGTCGCGATGGCGGGAACGGAAGGAGGTCCCGCTAACGGCGCGGTCATCACCACCGCGACGATGAACTCGAGCAACACTAACACTTACACGTTCAAAAAGAAATTCATATTCAACATGGCTAATTCAAAACTTAGAATCAAACACGAATGGGAACACGACAACAATAAAATTACATACTTGAAGACGTATGTGCACTCGTTACCGTGGCAAATGCTATATTTCTACATGACGAAGAAGGAATTCGATGACGTAAAGAAAGTGAGTCACACTGCGTTCGTCAAGGGCGTGAACGTGAAAATATTCAACTTGGGAAATAGAACGCCGTTCATCACGGCCACGCGAGCCGTACAATACGCGAACGCAAATTCGCAAACCTCCATCGGCGTATGGATGGGATTGGAGTCGTTGGGCAACTTGTTTATCGACAACAAAATCGACCAGTTTAAACTGTACGGAAAACACTTGGGGGACGTGCGAACCGGGGAGTCGGAAGCCGACTTTAAGGACCACGGAGCGACTGGTCAACCGGTCACCATTGACAATCGCATGACCTTTAAATTTTTGACATCGCAAAAGCAAGACCAACGAGAGATTCTGTCGAACGACACGAACTTGTACGCGCCGGCACTGGTGATGAACGCCACGGTGATTTACAACGCAAGCACCAGCGTCGGACAGATATTTGACAAATCGTACGCGCCAAAAGACGGAAAGTTCCACGTGTTCAACAACGCCTTTCACATTCCCAACATTCAGACAAGAAATCAATCGGCGCCGCAGCAAATAGAATAGACGTCGGGAAACGTGAGAGAAGTGAACGTATCGCGAGTCGGTTTTTTCAGTCAATCGCAATACGAATCGGCGACGATCGACAACATCACTTACTTGTCGCTAGACGGAATGCCCGGAGAGACGATGTGCGAGAGCATGGGCGTAGGAATTATTACACTGCTGAACGCCGACGGTTCCATATAAAACGCGGTGTTGACGTTCGTCGTGGAGACGAGCATCGAAATAGAGACAAAATCCCACGGAACGAACATACTAATGAACGCGAATCCATATCCGCAACCCAACATATACGCCGTTAACCTGATAGCGCCGAACAGAAGATTCCTGAACGAGTACGGAGTGTGCGGGAGACCGGTGGTGGGATGGTCAGGTCAGGTCAAGTCAGGTCAGATCAGGTCAGATACGTCACGTTCGTCGCCGAAGCCCTAGCGGGAAGAATTCGAGAATGGCGCGTGCTAGATGTCCACTCGCACAGCGATCACCGCTACGTCAGCTTCGAGCTTGCCGACCGAAGCTACAGGCCACCGCCGCACACAGCGCGGGGCTGGTGCGTTCGAAAACTAGACCGCGAAGCCCTCGACAAATCGGTAGCTACTAGGAGCGAAAAGGTCAAAGGCATCGCGCGATCGGACGCCTCAGCGGAAAAAGTAGTACGCTCGCTAAACGAGCTCCTGCGCGACGCCTGCGACGCATCGATGCCCAAGCGCGGCTCAAACCTACACCGGAAACCGGCCTACTGGTGGACAGACGAGATTGCTAACCTGCGACGCGCCTGCACAGCGTCCCGCAGACGCGCCCACAGGCACCATTTTGCCGTGCTACAAGAACGCCAGGACTACAAGAACGCTAAAAACGCGCTGCGCCTAGCTATTAAGCAAAGCAAAGCACGCAGCTGGGACAAACTCTGCAAGTCGGTCGACGAAGATCCTTGGGGGCTGCCGTACAGGATAGTACGCAATAAACTTAGCGTCCGGAACGAAGACCACTACCTGAACAACCATGAAAACATGGAGGCGGTGGTCGACGGACTGTTCCCGCGGCACCCCACTATCGACCGAACTGCAACATGCGACCCAGCAGCAGACCTTCCAAGCGGAATCCTGCCGTTCTCCAAAGAAGAGCTGCAGGGAGCGGCAAAGCGAATTAACTCTGCAAGGGCGCCGGGACCCGACGGCGTCCCAAACGCCGTCTTGAAGCGCATCGCGGATAAGGATCCCGAGCTGCTACTCGCAGCCCTCAACTCGTGCCTCGCCAAAGGAATCTTCGACGCGTCATGGAAGCGCCAAAGGCTGGTCTTGATACCAAAGGGCACCAAGGCGACACCCGGTCCCTCAGAATACCGTCCACTTTGCATGCTGGACGGCCTGGGCAAGATACTAGAGAGGCAGATCCTAGAACGGCTCCAGACAGTACTGGAGGACACCGACAAAGGGCTCTCGCCCCATCAGCACGGCTTCCGCCGAGGGTGCTCGACAATAGGCGCCATCGAACAGGTGATCGAAACCGTCCGCGAAGCCTGGCAGGAGGAGGCGGAGGAAACTAGAGCCGCCCAAACTCGTCTTCGACGACGATGAAAGGTACCTTTCACCAGATCAATGAGGTACCTCGGAGTACACCTTGACGACAAGCTCCGCTTTGCAGTTCACGCGGACAAAGCGGCGGCCAAGGCAGCCACCGTCGCTGGAGAACTCGCTAGACTTATGCCGAACATCGGAGGACCAAAGTCGTCACGTCGATGACTATACAATGAAGTAGTCCACTCTATCCTCCTCTACGGGGCCCCTGTGTGGGCAGACTCCATGAGGGTAGAGAGAACCCAGCACAAGCTGGCTCGAGTCCAGAGAACCAGCGCGCTAAGGGTCGCCTCTGCCTACCGCACGGTTTCTGAAGCAGCCACTCTCATAGTGTCCGGCATTCCGCCGATCGACCTCCTCGCGTTCGAAAGAAAGCGCATATACAACTGGCAGCCGAAAGACGACGCCAGAAAAGCCACTTTCGAACGCTGGAGGGAACGATGGAACACGTCACCGAAGGGCCGCTGGACCCACCGGCTCATTCCGGACCCGAAGGTCTGGAGCGAGAGGGGTCGAGGCGAACTGAGCTTCCACATGACCCAGGTGCTAACCGGACACGGCTGCTTTGGCGCCTACTTGAAGAGAATAGGCAAAGAAGCCACCGAAGAATGCCACCACTGCGGAGACGCCTTCGCGGACGACGTCGCCATTTTGATTACCGGAAAGTCTACGACGTCCATCAAAATTGCCGGCGAAGAGGCCCTGCGAAGCGTCAAGAGTTGGCTAGACGGCGCCGGACTGGAGCTCGCAGTCCAGAAAACAGAAGCTGTGCTTTTCACCAGGCGCAGGCAACTAGAGCCGCCCAAACTCGTCTTTGACGGCTTCGAGGTTCCTTTTAGCAGATCGTTGAGGTACCTCGGAGTTCACCTTGACGACAAGCTTCGATTTGCGGTACACGCAGACAAGGCGGCGACTAAGGCGGCGATCGTCGGTGAGGAACTCGCCAGATTGATGCCGAACATCGGAGGACCAAAATCAAAACGTCGACGCCTATACAACGAAGTGGTCCACTCCATCCTCCTCTACGGAGCCCCTGTATGGGCCGACTCCATGAGGGTGGAGAGAACTCGGCTCAAACTGGCTAGAGTTCAGAGAACCAGCGCATTAAGGGTCGCTTCGGCCTATCGCACGGTCTCCGAAGCAGCCACTCTCACCGTCTCCGGCATACCGCCTATTGACCTCCTCGCGTTCGAAAGACAACGCATCTACAACGGGCAGTCGAAAGACGACGCCAGAAAAGTCACTTTCGAACGCTGGAGGGAACGTTGGAACGAGTCACCTAAGGGTCGCTGGACTCACCGGCTTATACCGGACCCGAAAGTCTGGAGTGAAAGAGGGCAAGGCGAACTGAGCTTCCACCTCACTCAGGTGCTAACCGGACACGGCTGCTTCGGCACCTATCTTAAGAGAATAGGCAAAGAAGCCACCGAAGAGTGTCACCACTGCGGAGACGCAAAAGATGATGCTGACCACACCCTATTTAAGTGCGCGGCATGGACGGAAGAACGAACCCGGCTAAAAGAAGCCCTCGGCGAAGACGTGAACAACGACAACCAAGTGTCAGCCGAGCAGATGGTCCCGTCTATGTTGCAGTCCAAGGAAAAGTGGACAGCGTGGACATCTTTTGCGACAACAGTAATGCAGGCAAAAGAGGACGACGAGCGACGCAGGCGACAAGCCCTGCAAAGTTCTCCACCTCTAGCCGAACCATCATAACAGCAGCGCGCGCGTGCGAACAGCGTTAGGAGCAGACGCCGACTGCTGAGCAGTTTACGACTAGCGAAGTGATCGACAGACGTCGCACCCACAACCGCACGCGCGCAGCATTAAAGGCAGCCGACGACAGTCGCACGGTTCGCGAAAGGCAAGCGATCGACTGTCATCGCAAGAAGCATCAGACGACTGCAGTCGCACAAAAGCGACCAATAGCCGTCAGGCAAGGAGAGACAGGGGGCTCGAGAGGTGATCGATTTATTTTGTCACTTCTCTAGCTACCCGAGACAAAATGAAGTGCGCTAGAAGTGCGCCGGGCCACGCTGCCTCTCGAAGCATTACAGACAAGTTAAGTACCGGGAGGCAGTAGGAGCGGAGGGGGGTTTTAGTGGGTAAAAATCCCACACTGTCACCTTTCTGTTGAAACAGTGGCGCCTTTTGAAGGTTTCCCCTCTCAAGAAAAAAAAAAAAAAAAAAAAAAAAAAAAGGTTAGGTTAGGTTGGGGTTCGAAGGCTGATACTAGGCATTGGTGAAACGCGGCGTGCTGGACGCCGTGTTTCTATAAAAAGCCAATACGCCTCTGCGAATCACAGCAGCTCTGTCAGCAAGGCCGATTGTCAGGCGTCCTCGTCGCGGACCCCGGTAATGCAGTCACTGTTAACAACTGTGACTGTAGCTAACTGACGAAGGCCGAATGGCGAGCATCCTGCGCCATAAAACAGGACACCAGATAAGGGACGGAAAACCCTGACAGAAAACCAAGTCCCAATCCAAGGTGAGAAGCAGCGTGCCGAGGGATGCATGGCCACGGGGACTCTAAGCAGCGTGGTCGCAGACGATCTCTCGGGAGGACCAGCCGAATCTCCTGAGTAAGAAGGCTTATCCGGCCAAGCGGGGCTCTGGTCGGATGGACCATGTTCCCTAGCTAATCGTGGGATCAACTTATGGAGCAACTAACAAATAAAAACTTGACGTTAAAAAAAGCACTGGAGGACCTCGAAAAAGAAATTTTCGAGGTCGAAGAATTCACAAAGGCGCACGCAAACGCGCACAAACCGATCAAGGAAGGCATTAAAGCCATAAGGCTCGCCTTCCTTAAAACAGTGAAAGCAATTGACGGGATAAATGTCTCACCGAAGATTTCGGTAGGACACGCATCAACCCAAACCGTCGAAGCAACAAAGGAGATTGCAAAAGCAGCGCCCACTCCACGCCAAAAAGAAGAGGTACCGAAGAGGACGGCGCCCATCTCTAAAGGAGTATACGGAGTAACCGCCAGACCGCAGGAAGGCTGGACTACAGTCGGGGCGGCAGGAAAAAAGAAGAAAAAGACGAAACCCGATTCTCAAACGAAAGAAAAAGAGGTGACGAAGGGGGACGACAAAGTCTCCACCGCACGTATCCGCAAAGCACCGGAGCCTGGGCCTACGATAAAGCCTAAAAATAGGCACCCCAAGGCAGGAAGAGTGCCCGCCGACACCATCATATTAAAAAAGCTGATGGTGAAGGAGCTGCGTCCTACGCAGAAATTTTGCGTAGCGTCCACGCTTCGACAAAAAATAAAAAATTGGACGTCAAAGCCGTGCGAAAGACGCAGCGCGGAGAATTAATCTTCCGAATGGGAAGAAAAGCTGACGGGGCCGAAGCAGACGCTCTGCAGACAATTATTACAGAGGCGGCCGGACCACTTGCCAAGATCCATCGAGTGGTGCAAAGCCGGGATGTCGAGATTCGAGATCTCGACGAGGGAGTGACCCCAGAAGAGGTCATCGAAGCCCTAAAGGAGAACAAAATCTCGACATCCAGCGCCAAACTAAGACCGGCGCACAGCGGCACCCAAGCGTGCATGATAAAACTGCCGTGCACGCCAGAGACCGACGCCCTGCTGAGAAACGGGCGCATCAAGATCGGTCTCGTGAGATGCCGCATCAGAGAAAGCGTCAAAGTTAGACGTTGCTACCGGTGCATGGGCTACGGGCACTTTGCAGCAAAATGCAAAGCGCCCGACCGCAGCAAATTGTGTCTACGATGCGGGCAGGATGGCCACAAAATTGCCAACTGTACCAACGCACCAAAATGCCCGCTCTGCACCGACAGCGACAACGGCGGACAGCGACGTCAACAAACCCCAGCAGCGCACACAAGCGGCAGTAGGCGGTGCCCTAAATTTAGGGCGGAATGGGAAAGGTGTCTGAAGAACGCGACAAAATGATTCGCGTTCTTCAGATAAACCTGAACCACAGCCAGGCGGCTCAAGACCTGCTGCATCAGACGGCCAGCGAGCTGCGCGTAGATCTAGTCATCGTGTCGGAGCAACACAGAAACTCAGCAAGCCGATGGTACTCCGACACGGGCTCTAAAGCGGCGATCTACTTGCCAACGAGCCATCTACGTGTAGCAAACGCTCCGGAAGTCGGCGGAGACGGATACGTCTGGGTGGAGGCGGGAGGCTATAGAATATATAGCTGTTATTTCTCTCCCAACTCCACAATCGACGAGTTCGCCGACAGCCTGAGCGAGCTGGCCGAAAGTGTAAGAACGTCGACACTGCCCGTCATACTGGCCGGCGACTTCAACGCCAAGGCGCCGGAATGGGGAGCTGCGGTGACAGACAGTAGAGGAAGCTTGCTCTCGGAGATGGCGGCGCAAATGCGCCTACTAGCAGCAAACGTCGGCAACCACTACACGTTCGTCCGCGGAAATACCGGGTCAATCGTCGACGTGACGTTCGTCGACGAAGCTATCGCGAGTGGAATAAGGAACTGGAAAGTTCTCGACGTCTACTCGCATAGCGACCACCGGTACGTGAGCTTCGAGCTAACAACGAGCGCGAGAGCACCGCTTCGAAGAACTACCGAAGGATGGTGCGCGCGAAAGCTCGAAGTGACCGCCGTGGACGAAACGGTTGCAAGGAAGCGCGCAGCAGTCGTTGAATCCGCAAAAAGCGGCACCGGAGCGGAGGACGTCGTCCGCTCACTCAACGACGTGCTGCGAGAAAGCTGCGAGGCGTCAATGCCGAGGCGGAGCCGGGGGGCACGTCGGAAGCCGGTCTACTGGTGGAACGACACCGTAGCCGACCTGAGACGAGAGTGCCTATCCCGCCGCCGGGCAGCGCAAAGAAGACCGACTGTAGAAAACGGTCAAGCTTACCAAGAGGCTAGAAAAGCGCTCAAAGTAGCCATCAAAGAGAGCAAAGCGCGATGCTGGGAAGAGCTCTGCAAGTCGGTCGACGACGACCCGTGGGGAAGACCGTACAAAATGGTACGAAAGAAGCTGGCGGTTGGTAACGAGGACCCATTCCTGAACAACGTTGCCAACCTCGAAACGGTAATTGCCAGCCTTTTCCCGCGGCACGTCAAGACCGACTGGAACATTCCAAACAACAGCATCGCCCCCGCAGAAGAGTTTCTTCCGTTCTCTAAGGAAGAGCTGCTGGCAGCCTCAAACCGGCTCAAACCAGCAAAGGCACCGGGACCGGACTGCGTTCCAAACGCAGTCATCAAACGCGTAGCCGAGAAAGATCCCGAGTTGCTGCTAGCAGCTTTGAACGCCTGCCTTGCCCAAGGGACATTTGCCGCCCCGTAGAAACGGCAAAAGTTAGTCCTGATACCTAAGGGCAAAGCAGGGCCGCCCGGCCCGTCGGCCTACAGACCTCTGTGTATGCTAGACGGAGTCGGAAAGCTACTGGAGAGGATGCTACTACAGCGCCTCCAGTACGCCTTGGAGAACGAAGAAAGCGGGCTGTCACCGCAGCAATTTGGATTTCGCCCCGGACGCTCCACCGTAGACGCCATCAGCCAAGTCGTGCAGACGGTGAGGCTGGCATGGCAGGGGAGCGTCAAGAGGAGCGAGCACGTCGTGTTGATCGCATTGGACGTTCGCAACGCGTTCAACACGGCGAACTGGAGCACGACTCTCACCGCACTCGCCAACATCGGAGTTCCAGTATACCTGCTGAAAATGGCAAAAAGCTATTTCAGCGGCAGGATACTGGAGTACGAGTGCATGGGCAAGAAATTCCAGCAGGAGGTCACAGCTGGCGTTCCTCAAGGGTCGGTCCTCGGACCGGCACTTTGGAACGCTATGTACGACGGACTGCTGCGACTGCCCATGCCCGAAGGCGCGAGCATCGTAGCGTTCGCGGACGACGCGGCCGTACTCGTGAAGGGGAAAACCGCGACGAATCTGCGACTCGTTGCCGAAACTGCACTAATTCACGTGAAGAGCTGGCTGGACGGAGCAGGACTAGAGCTCGCCGTCCACAAGACGGAAGCCATGCTCTTCACGCGTCGCAGAAAGCTGTCGCCGCCTTCGATCGCCATAGACGGCTTCGAGGTGCCCTACAAGCGGTCACTGCGATACCTAGGAGTCTGGCTCGATGACAAGCTGCGCTTCGCGAAACACGCGGAGATGGCAGCTGCGAAGGCGGCGAGAACGGCGAACGAACTCGCCAGGCTGATGCCGAACGTCGGTGGACCGAAATACAAGAGAAGAAAACTTTACAACGAAGTGGTCCACTCTATCCTACTCTATGGGGCCCCAGTGTGGGCGGACGCCATGAGAGTGGATAGGACGAGGCTCAGTCTGGCTAGAGTCCAACGAAGGAGTGCGCTGAGAGTCGCCTCGGCTTACAGGACAGTCTCGGAAGACGCCATCCTGGCCTTATCCGCAATTCCGCCCGTCGACCTGCTAGCCAAGGAGAGGCAGGCGATTTATAAAGGACGAGCGACGAAGGAACGGGCCAGGGAGCTGACCATGCAGGAGTGGCAAAGTCGGTGGGACGCCTCCGTTAAGGGAAGATGGACGCATAGGCTCATCGGGGATCTGAAGGCTTGGAGCCAGAGGAAACACGGTGAGCTGAGCTACCATCTTTCCCAGGCGATCACCGGACACGGGTGCTTCGGTGCCTACCTCAACAAAATAGGCAAAGAGGCAACCCGTGGGTGCCATCACTGCGAAAGTGACACCGACGACGCCGAACACACTCTGTTCAGCTGCTCAGCATGGGATGAGCAAAGGGCAATACTAAAATCTGCAATTGGGACGGAGGATCCCCTAACTCCCGAAAGCATGACGCCCTCCATGCTGAGCTGTCAGGCAGCATGGTCAGCTTGGGTAAATTACGCAACAAAGGTAATAAAGATCAAAGAAGAAGATGAAAGACTCCGCCGAAGAGGCGGTAATCTACGTCAGTAAATAACAACTACTGATGCACAGCTGATATCACGACGTAATGCCTAACGGCGGTTTCCGAGACGTTCGCAGTGAGTAAGTGGGGGGTAGGTTTTAGTCAGTAAGAATCTGACACTATCCTCCGGCACCAAAACAGCCGGGGGATGTCTATGCAAGATTTCCTACCTCCGGGAAAAAAAAAAAAAAAAAAAAAAAAAAAAGGTTAGGTTAGGTTAGGTTAGGTTAGGTTAGGTTAGGTTGGGGTTCGAAGGCTGATACTAGGCATTGGTGAAACGCGGCGTGCTGGACGCCGTGTTTCTATAAAAAGCCAATACGCCTCTGCGAATCACAGCAGCTCTGTCAGCAAGGCCGATTGTCAGGCGTCCTCGTCGCGGACCCCGGTAATGCAGTCACTGTTAACAACTGTGACTGTAGCTAACTGACGAAGGCCGAATGGCGAGCATCCTGCGCCATAAAACAGGACACCAGATAAGGGACGGAAAACCCTGACAGAAAACCAAGTCCCAATCCAAGGTGAGAAGCAGCGTGCCGAGGGATGCATGGCCACGGGGACTCTAAGCAGCGTGGTCGCAGACGATCTCTCGGGAGGACCAGCCGAATCTCCTGAGTAAGAAGGCTTATCCGGCCAAGCGGGGCTCTGGTCGGATGGACCATGTTCCCTAGCTAATCGTGAAATCAACTTATGGAGCAACTAACAAATAAAAACTTGACGTTAAAAAAAGCACTGGAGGACCTCAAAAAAGAAATTTTCGAGGTCGAAGAATTCACAAAGGCGCACGCAAACGCGCACAAACCGATCAAGGAAGGCATTAAAGCCATAAGGCTCGCCTTCCTTAAAACAGTGAAGGCAATTGACGGGATAAATGTCTCACCGAAGATTTCGGTAGGACACGCATCAACCCAAACCGTCGAAGCAACAAAGGAGATTGCAAAAGCAGCGCCCACTCCACGCCAAAAAGAAAAGGTACCGAAGAGGACGGCGCCCATCTCTAAAGGAGTAAACGGAGTAACCGCCAGACCGCAGGAAGGCTGGACTACAGTCGGGGCGGCAGGAAAAAAGAAGAAAAAGACGAAACCCGATTCTCAAACGAAAGAAAAAGAGGTGACGAAGGGGGACGACAAAGTCTCCACCGCACGTATCCGCAAAGCACCGGAGCCTGGGCCTACGATAAAGCCTAAAAATAGGCACCCCAAGGCAGGAAGAGTGCCCGCCGACACCATCATATTAAAAAAAGCTGATGGTGAAGGAGCTGCGTCCTACGCAGAAATTTTGCGTAGCGTCCACGCTTCGACAAAAAATAAAAAATTGGACGTCAAAGCCGTGCGAAAGACGCAGCGCGGAGAATTAATCTTCCGAATGGGAAGAAAAGCTGACGGGGCCGAAGCAGACGCTCTGCAGGCAATTATTACAGAGGCGGCCGGACCACTTGCCAAGATCCATCGAGTGGTGCAAAGCCGGGATGTCGAGATTCGAGATCTCGACGAGGGAGTGACCCCAGAAGAGGTCATCGAAGCCCTAAAGGAGAACAAAATCTCGACATCCAGCGCCAAACTAAGACCGGCGCACAGCGGCACCCAAGCGTGCATGATAAAACTGCCGTGCACGCCAGAGACCGACGCCCTGCTGAGAAACGGGCGCATCAAGATCGGTCTCGTGAGGTGCCGCATCAGAGAAAGCGTCAAAGTTAGACGTTGCTACCGGTGCATGGGCTACGGGCACTTTGCAGCAAAATGCAAAGCGCCCGACCGCAGCAAATTGTGTCTACGATGCGGGCAGGATGGCCACAAAATTGCCAACTGTACCAACGCACCAAAATGCCCGCTCTGCACCGACAGCGACAACGGCGGACAGCGACGTCAACAAACCCCAGCAGCGCACACAAGCGGCAGTAGGCGGTGCCCTAAATTTAGGGCGGAATGGGAAAGGTGTCTGAAGAACGCGACAAAATGATTCGCGTTCTTCAGATAAACCTGAACCACAGCCAGGCGGCTCAAGACCTGCTGCATCAGACGGCCAGCGAGCTGCGCGTAGATCTAGTCATCGTGTCGGAGCAACACAGAAACTCAGCAAGCCGATGGTACTCCGACACGGGCTCTAAAGCGGCGATCTACTTGCCAACGAGCCATCTACGTGTAGCAAACGCTCCGGAAGTCGGCGGAGACGGATACGTCTGGGTGGAGGCGGGAGGCTATAGAATATATAGCTGTTATTTCTCTCCCAACTCCACAATCGACGAGTTCGCCGACAGCCTGAGCGAGCTGGCCGAAAGTGTAAGAACGTCGACACTGCCCGTCATACTGGCCGGCGACTTCAACGCCAAGGCGCCGGAATGGGGAGCTGCGGTGACAGACAGTAGAGGAAGCTTGCTCTCGGAGATGGCGGCGCAAATGCGCCTACTAGCAGCAAACGTCGGCAACCACTACACGTTCGTCCGCGGAAATACCGGGTCAATCGTCGACGTGACGTTCGTCGACGAAGCTATCGCGAGTGGAATAAGGAACTGGAAAGTTCTCGACGTCTACTCGCATAGCGACCACCGGTACGTGAGCTTCGAGCTAACAACGAGCGCGAGAGCACCGCTTCGAAGAACTACCGAAGGATGGTGCGCGCGAAAGCTCGAAGTGACCGCCGTGGACGAAACGGTTGCAAGGAAGCGCGCAGCAGTCGTTGAATCCGCAAAAAGCGGCACCGGAGCGGAGGACGTCGTCCGCTCACTCAACGACGTGCTGCGAGAAAGCTGCGAGGCGTCAATGCCGAGGCGGAGCCGGGGGGCACGTCGGAAGCCGGTCTACTGGTGGAACGACACCGTAGCCGACCTGAGACGAGAGTGCCTATCCCGCCGCCGGGCAGCGCAAAGAAGACCGACTGCAGAAAACGGTCAAGCTTACCAAGAGGCTAGAAAAGCGCTCAAAGTAGCCATCAAAGAGAGCAAAGCGCGATGCTGGGAAGAGCTCTGCAAGTCGGTCGACGACGACCCGTGGGGAAGACCGTACAAAATGGTACGAAAGAAGCTGGCGGTTGGTAACGAGGACCCATTCCTGAACAACGTTGCCAACCTCGAAACGGTAATTGCCAGCCTTTTCCCGCGGCACGTCAAGGCCGACTGGAACATTCCAAACAACAGCATCGCCCCCGCAGAAGAGTTTCTTCCGTTCTCTAAGGAAGAGCTGCTGGCAGCCTCAAACCGGCTCAAACCAGCAAAGGCACCGGGACCGGACTGCGTTCCAAACGCAGTCATCAAACGCGTAGCCGAGAAAGATCCCGAGTTGCTGCTAGCAGCTTTGAACGCCTGCCTTGCCCAAGGGACATTTGCCGCCCCGTGGAAACGGCAAAAGTTAGTCCTGATACCTAAGGGCAAAGCAGGGCCACCCGGTCCGTCGGCATACAGACCTCTGTGTATGCTAGACGGAGTTGGAAAGCTGCTGGAGAGGATGCTTCTACAGCGCCTCCAGCACACTTTGGAGAACGGAGAAAGCGGATTGTCACCGCAGCAGTACGGATTTCGCCCCGGACGCTCTACCGTAGACGCTATCAGCCAAGTCGTAGATACGGTGAGGCTGGCATGGCAGGGAAGCGTCAAGCGGAGCGAGCACGTCGTGTTGATCGCGTTGGACATCCGCAACGCGTTCAACACGGCCAACTGGCGCACGACTCTCAGTGCACTCGCCGACATCGGTGCTCCAGTATACCTGCTGAAAATGGCACGAAGCTATTTCAGCGACAGGGTACTGGAGTACGAGTGCATGGGCAAAAAATT
Source organism: Plectrocnemia conspersa (assembly GCF_051122295.1). NCBI lineage: Eukaryota > Metazoa > Arthropoda > Insecta > Trichoptera > Polycentropodidae > Plectrocnemia > Plectrocnemia conspersa. The sequence goes on along the minus strand of NW_028277178.1, from coordinate 44,233 downwards.
CCAGCAGGAGGTCACAGCTGGCGTTCCGCAAGGGTCGGTCCTCGGACCGGCACTTTGGAACGTCATGTACGACGGACTGCTGCGACTGCCCATGCCTGACGGCGCTAACATAGTAGCGTTCGCAGACGACGCGGCCCTACTTGTGAAGGGTAAAAATGCGACAAACCTGCGACTAATAGCTGAAACTGCATTAATTCACGTAAAGAGCTGGCTGGACCGAGCTGGACTTGAACTCGCCGTTCACAAGACGGAAGCTATACTCTTCACGCGTCGCAGGAATATGTCCCCGCCTTCGATCGCCATAAACGACTTCGAGGTGCCGTACAAGCGGTCGCTGCGATACCTCGGAGTATGGCTCGACGACAAGCTGCGCTTCGCGAAGCACGCGGAGGAGGCAGCCGCGAAGGCGGCTAGAACGGCGAACGAACTAGCCAGACTTATGCCTAACGTCGGTGGACCAAAGTACAAGAGACGAAAATTGTACAACGAAGTGGTCCACTCTATTTTACTCTACGGGGCCCCGGTCTGGGCAGACGCCATGAGAGTGGAAAGGACGAGGCAAAGTCTGGCGAAAGTTCAACGCAGGAGTGCACTGAGAGTCGCATCAGCCTACAGGACGGTCTCGGAAGACGCCATCCTGGCCTTATCTGCAATTCCGCCCGTCGACCTGCTAGCCAAGGAGAGGCAGGCGACCTACAAAGGACGGGCGACGAAGGAACGGGCCAGGGAGCTGACCATGCAGGAGTGGCAAAGTCGGTGGAACGCCTCCCCTAAAGGAAGATGGACCCATAGGCTTATCGGGGATTTAAAGGCGTGGAGTGAGAGAAAACACGGTGAGCTCAGCTACCATCTCACCCAGGCATTAACAGGCCACGGTTGCTTCGGAGTCTACCTTAACAGGATAGGCAAAGAGGCAACCAGTGAATGCTACCACTGCGAAAGCGACGCCGATGACGCAGAACACACTTTGTTCGGCTGCTCAGCATGGGAAGAGCAAAGGGCACAATTAAGAGCTGCGATCGGGGTTGAGGAACCCCTGACTCCCGAAAGCATGACGCCCTCCATGCTGAGCTGCCAGTCTGCATGGTCAGCTTGGGTTATATTCGCAACTGATGTCTTGAAAATTAAAGAAAGTGAAGAGAGACTCCGCCGACAAGGCGGTCGTTAGTAAACAAAAAACTAACAAGACAACTGACATCGCGAAGTAATGCCTAACGGCGGTTTCCGGGACGTCCGTGGTGAGTAGGTGGGGGTAGGTTTTAGTCAGTAAGAATCTGACACTATCCTCCGGCGTTGCCGGGGGATGTCTTATGCAAGATTTCCTACCTCCGGAAAAAAAAAAAAAAAAAAAAAAAAAAAAAAAAAAAAAAAAAAAGGTTAGGTTAGTCGCGCACTGGCACTCATACAGAGAGGACGTGCGGCCGGTGCTCACGGCGAAAGGGGCGCAGGCCCAACAGGCGGGCGCATTCCCCAGCAATCTTGAAGATTGGAAGACCAGCTGGACAGACCAGCTGCTGGAGAAAGTGACAACTTTTACAGTGATAGTGAGACACTGAAAGTGCTCCCGGGAAAGCCGGAAAACCTGGACTCGGAATTTTCCGGGTTTTCACCCCATTTTTCCGAGCTTTTCCGACATTTGAAGGAATTTAGGAATTTTCCGGATTTTCCGAATTTTCCGAAAGTTTTTCCGGTACCAGCAACTGACACACAAAAACCGAGTTCTTAAAGGCACTTTTCCGGGATTTTTCCTGGTAAGTAATCGGTTTTTCCAGAATTTTCCGGGCTTTTTGGGTTAATGAATTTTACACCGACAGCATTCCAATAAAATTTTCCGGAATTTCTAAAGTTGGAAGGAAAATTTTCCGAATTTTCCAAACTTCCTCGTGTGTCAAACTTTGCAAAGGAGAAAAAATTTTGTTATTTTATTTTCTTTTCAAAGACTTCCAGGGACTTGTACAATTAGTTACTAAGGGTTAGTTTAGATTTTTTTTTTGTTTCTTGTTTTTTTTATTTTGGAAAAAAAATATGGAGTTACAGTGGGAGCGAATAAAGGCTGCCATCGAGCATTTAGAAGGGTTTATCAAGGGGCACAGAAATGTGCACTCCCCGATAAAAGAAGGAGTGTTAGAGATAAGGCGGGCTTTTAACGCCATAAAAGAGGCCGCTAGGCAAACCGCAAGGACCGCTTTGACGCCGGCTCTTGCATCGGAGACTTGTTCTGTCGCAGTACCTGTGATGACAGCTGCGCCTTCGCAGGCGCCTAAACCTGTAAATACACCGGTACCAGCACAGGCGGACTGGCAGCTTGCAAAGCCGCCTAAAAAAAACGAAAAAAGGAGGGCGCCAAAGGACACAGCGAGTGTCGTACAGGCGCAGGCACAGGCGAAGAAAAACGCTCTGTCAAAAAGCGCTCCCGCGAAGGTCACCTCGAACACGACAAAAAGGGACGCCAAAACGCGAGCCCCACACGGCCCGCGAAACGAGGCAATCGTGATTGCGACTGGCAAAATCACGTACGCGGAAGTGATCCGCGCAATCAGAAAATCGGTAGTGCTTCCAGAGCAAGCAGAAGTAAAAAAAATCCGAAAAACACGAAGTGGAGAAGTGCTTCTAGAATTGAAGCGCGGATCACAAAACGCGACGGAGCTTCTCGCAGCGATTGCCTCCGGAATGGGCGAGGAAAACCCCGCCAAAATTCTCACTCCCCAAACGAGAGTGACTTTGCGGGATCTCGACGGCGGCACAGACATAGAGGAGGTCAAAGAGGCGATAGCTGCAGCTCAACCAGAGCTGAAGGACCTCAAAGTTCTTTCGCTGCGACCCTCCTACGGCGGAACACAGACAGCAGTGGTCTTACTGCCCACAGAGCATGCTGTGAAACTTCTAAAAATTGGAAAAGTCCGCGTCGGCTGGATCAACAGCCGCGTGCGGGAAGCCCCACGGCAACCGGAACGCTGCTACAGGTGCCGCGAAACAGGCCACATCGCAGCAAAATGCACATCCCCCAGAGACAGGAGCAAAGAGTGCTTTCGCTGCGGTCTAGAGGGCCACAAGGCAGCGACGTGTTCCGGCAAGAAGGTCGCCGCGATGGAAACGAGCGCATCAACGTCCTGCAAATAAACCTTAACGGGTGCAGGACGGCCCAAGACTTGATGATGCACACTTCCATCGAAAAAGGCGCGGACTTAGTGCTCATATCAGAGCAACACCACCATTCTTCGCACCGTTGGTACGGAGGATCTGGCTGCAAGTGCGCCATTTATGTGCCGTCGTCGAGACTTAGGGAGAGCGGCGTCGGAGCGGCAGACGGTGAGTGCTTCGTATGGGTCGAGGCCGGGGGGATACGGTTTTACAGCTGTTATTACTCCCCGAACTCGCCCATCGAGGCTTTCATCGGCGACATGGCCCGGCTAGCAGAGGACGTCAGGACTTCGACACTGCCCGTCGTCGTCGCCGGGGACTTTAACGCCAAGGCACCGGAGTGGGGATCATCCACGACGGACCGCCGAGGAGTTGTGCTTTCGGAGACGGCGTCGCAGCTTCACCTGCACGCGGCTAATCGAGGAAGCGCCTTCACATTTCGACGTGGAGATAGCGGTTCCATATTAGACGTATCATTCACAAGCGAGTCGATCGCAAATCGAATTGCGAAATGGGAAGTTCTGGAAAATACATACTCGGGCAGCGACCACTTATACATAGAGTTTCAGCTTGCCGATCGAGCAGAAAAAAGCAGACTTCCCACAAGCACCGGTTGGGCGGTCAGCAAGCTGGACAGCGATAAGCTGGACAGGGCGGTGGCCGCCGAGAGAAGCAAAGTGATCGACTTGGCACGCAGAGGAGCACCAGCCGAGATCACCGTGAAGGCGCTCAACGACCTCCTTAGCCGCGGCTGCGATGCGTCCATGCCTCCAAGAAGAGGACAGCTTCGTAGGCCGACCTACTGGTGGACCGAAGCGATCGCGGAACTTCGCCGAAAGTGTCTCTCTGCGCGACGAAGAGCGCAGAGAAGACGCGGTGACGAGTCGCTTCGAGAAGCTTATAAGGGAGCCCGGAAAGCTCTCAACATCGAGATCAGCACAAGCAAATCGCGATGCTGGAACGAGATGTGCGCCACGCTGGCCCTAGACCCGTGGGGCACACCGTATAAACTTGTAAGGAAAAAGCTGCGAAGAGCGACCGTCGACCCATACCTCGAAAATGAAGAAAATATGGAATTAATAGTCGACGGCCTCTTCCCGCAGCATCCGGAACTATCCAAAATAAGCACCTCAGCAGACAACGCCGAAAACAACTCCCTTCTGTTCAGCGTGGAAGAATTGACCGATGCTGCAAAAAGACTTAGCGTGAAAAAGGCTCCTGGCCCGGACGGCGTGCCTAATGCAGTAATACGCCAAATCGCCGCAACAGACCCAGAACTGCTGCTTGCTGCTTACAACACGTGCCTTAGCGAGGGAACGTTTGCCAAACCCTGGAAAAGGCAGAGGCTTGTGCTGATCTCCAAGGGCAAGGGAGCAGAACCCGGTCCATCCGCGTACCGCCCCCTGTGCATGCTGGACGGTTGTGGCAAAATATTAGAGAGATTGATCCTGCAGCGCCTCACCGCCACTCTAGAGGACCAAACGACCGGACTGTCGGAGAAGCAGCATGGCTTTCGCTCCGGCAGATCCACAATTAAAGCTATCGAGAGCGTCGTAGCAAGAGTAAGGAAGGCGTGGGAAGGCAGCGTTAAAGCTAGCAGCCACGCTGTACTTATAGCTCTCGACGTACGAAACGCCTTTAATTCGGCCAGATGGACACTAATTTTAAAAGCGCTGACAGAAAAGAAAGCTCCAGCGCCCCTAGTGAGACTCGTCGAGAGCTATTTCGCTGATAGGGTGCTGGAGTACGAAAGCGGGGCTAGTAAACGCCTCCGCCGAGTGACGGCAGGCGTTTCGCAGGGGTCGGTACTCGGACCTACACTCTGGAACGTTATGTACGACGAGCTGCTGCGAGTGGCCATGCCGGACGGCGTGGAACTCGTCGCCTTCGCGGACGACGTCGCGGTGATGGCCACCGCCAAGACGACCACGCAGCTGCAGACTGTCGCAGAAGAGGCGCTACATGCGATCCAGAGATGGATGGACCACGCCGGGCTCACGCTAGCGACTGAGAAGACCGAAGCAGTCTTCTTCACTAGGAAGCGGAAGCTACCGCCGCCCAAGATAGCTTGGAACGGCAACATAGTAGCTTTTAAAAGAGCAATACGCTACTTGGGCGTGCAAATCGACGACAAGCTGCGTTTTGCAGCCCACGCGGAAGCGACTGCGGCCAAAGCCGCCAGAGTCGCTGAAGATCTCGCCAGGCTGATGCCGAACGTGGGTGGACCCAAGCAGAGAAGAAGAAACCTGTATAATGAGGTGGTCCACTCAGTCCTTCTCTACGGCGCCCCGATATGGGCGCAAGCGACGAAAATAGAGAGGACTCGGCTCACACTGGCGAGAGTCCAACGCAGAAGCGCTCTGAGGGTAGCTTCCGCCTACAGGACAGTGTCCGAGGATGCCATCTTAGCCCTGTGCGGCATTCCACCGTTGGACCTACTCGCCTTAGAGAGGCAGTCGGTCTACTACGGACAAGAGAAAGCAGCCGCCAGAAAGGCGACATTCACGGAGTGGCAGCGAAGATGGAACGAGTCCACCAAAGGCAGGTGGACGCACAGACTAGTCGCCGACCTGTCCGCCTGGACGGGAAGGACACACGGCGGCGAGCTGTCGTTCCATCTTACGCAAGTAATGACCGGACACGGCTGCTTCGGTCAGTATCTTAGAAGAATCGGCAAGACAGCAAGCGCCGCGTGCCTCCACTGCGACACCGCTGAAGACGACGACGCAGAGCACACCGTCTTCAAGTGCACAGCGTGGACGGCGAACAGAGCGGCGCTAGAAAGAACCATAGGAAGAACTGCATCAGCAGACACTATGGTCCAATCCATGCTGGAAAGCCGAATAAACTGGGAGGCATGGACGGATTATGCGTCCGACGTCATAAAAATAAAAGAAGAAGCTGAAAGAAAGCTCAAGATAGCGGCCCTGACGGGACAGAGTCTCTAAACTGGACGAGCTGAAGTGCAATATCGGAAGATAGTACCGGCCGTCCAGGAGAGGGCTGGGGAGAGGTTTTAGCCGGTAGGTCGCTGCTTGCAGCGGAATCCGGCACAATCACCAGCAATCTGGACGCTGGTGAAGTCTTTCGAAGATTTCCTCTCCTCACAACAAAAAAAAAAAAAAAAAAAAAAAGGTTAGGTTAGGTTAGGTTAGGTTGGGGTTCGAAGGCTGATACTAGGCATTGGTGAAACGCGGCGTGCTGGACGCCGTGTTTCTATAAAAAGCCAATACGCCTCTGCGAATCACAGCAGCTCTGTCAGCAAGGCCGATTGTCAGGCGTCCTCGTCGCGGACCCCGGTAATGCAGTCACTGTTAACAACTGTGACTGTAGCTAACTGACGAAGGCCGAATGGCGAGCATCCTGCGCCATAAAACAGGACACCAGATAAGGGACGGAAAACCCTGACAGAAAACCAAGTCCCAATCCAAGGTGAGAAGCAGCGTGCCGAGGGATGCATGGCCACGGGGACTCTAAGCAGCGTGGTCGCAGACGATCTCTCGGGAGGACCAGCCGAATCTCCTGAGTAAGAAGGCTTATCCGGCCAAGCGGGGCTCTGGTCGGATGGACCATGTTCCCTAGCTAATCGTGGGATCAACTTATGGAGCAACTAACAAATAAAAACTTGACGTTAAAAAAAGCACTGGAGGACCTCGAAAAAGAAATTTTCGAGGTCGAAGAATTCACAAAGGCGCACGCAAACGCGCACAAACCGATCAAGGAAGGCATTAAAGCCATAAGGCTCGCCTTCCTTAAAACAGTGAAGGCAATTGACGGGATAAATGTCTCACCGAAGATTTCGGTAGGACACGCATCAACCCAAACCGTCGAAGCAACAAAGGAGATTGCAAAAGCAGCGCCCACTCCACGCCAAAAAGAAGAGGTACCGAAGAGGACGGCGCCCATCTCTAAAGGAGTAAACGGAGTAACCGCCAGACCGCAGGAAGGCTGGACTACAGTCGGGGCGGCAGGAAAAAAGAAGAAAAAGACGAAACATGATTCTCAAACGAAAGAAAAAGAGGTGACGAAGGGGGACGACAAAGTCTCCACCGCACGTATCCGCAAAGCACCGGAGCCTGGGCCTACGATAAAGCCTAAAAATAGGCACCCCAAGGCAGGAAGAGTGCCCGCCGACACCATCATATTAAAAAAAGCTGATGGTGAAGGAGCTGCGTCCTACGCAGAAATTTTGCGTAGCGTCCACGCTTCGACAAAAAATAAAAAATTGGACGTCAAAGCCGTGCGAAAGACGCAGCGCGGAGAATTAATCTTCCGAATGGGAAGAAAAGCCGACGGGGCCGAAGCAGACGCTCTGCAGGCAATTATTACAGAGGCGGCCGGACCACTTGCCAAGATCCATCGAGTGGTGCAAAGCCGGGATGTCGAGATTCGAGATCTCGACGAGGGAGTGACCCCAGAAGAGGTCATCGAAGCCCTAAAGGAGAACAAAATCTCGACATCCAGCGCCAAACTAAGACCGGCGCACAGCGGCACCCAAGCATGCATGATAAAACTGCCGTGCACGCCAGAGACCGACGCCCTGCTGAGAAACGGGCGCATCAAGATCGGTCTCGTGAGGTGCCGCATCAGAGAAAGCGTCAAAGTTAGACGTTGCTACCGGTGCATGGGCTACGGGCACTTTGCAGCAAAATGCAAAGCGCCCGACCGCAGCAAATTGTGTCTACGATGCGGGCAGGATGGCCACAAAATTGCCAACTGTACCAACGCACCAAAATGCCCGCTCTGCACCGACAGCGACAACGGCGGACAGCGACGTCAACAAACCCCAGCAGCGCACACAAGCGGCAGTAGGCGGTGCCCTAAATTTAGGGCGGAATGGGAAAGGTGTCTGAAGAACGCGACAAAATGATTCGCGTTCTTCAGATAAACCTGAACCACAGCCAGGCGGCTCAAGACCTGCTGCATCAGACGGCCAGCGAGCTGCGCGTAGATCTAGTCATCGTGTCGGAGCAACACAGAAACTCAGCAAGCCGATGGTACTCCGACACGGGCTCTAAAGCGGCGATCTACTTGCCAACGAGCCATCTACGTGTAGCAAACGCTCCGGAAGTCGGCGGAGACGGATACGTCTGGGTGGAGGCGGGAGGCTATAGAATATATAGCTGTTATTTCTCTCCCAACTCCACAATCGACGAGTTCGCCGACAGCCTGAGCGAGCTGGCCGAAAGTGTAAGAACGTCGACACTGCCCGTCATACTGGCCGGCGACTTCAACGCCAAGGCGCCGGAATGGGGAGCTGCGGTGACAGACAGTAGAGGAAGCTTGCTCTCGGAGATGGCGGCGCAAATGCGCCTACTAGCAGCAAACGTCGGCAACCACTACACGTTCGTCCGCGGAAATACCGGGTCAATCGTCGACGTGACGTTCGTCGACGAAGCTATCGCGAGTGGAATAAGGAACTGGAAAGTTCTCGACGTCTACTCGCATAGCGACCACCGGTACGTGAGCTTCGAGCTAACAACGAGCGCGAGAGCACCGCTTCGAAGAACTACCGAAGGATGGTGCGCGCGAAAGCTCGAAGTGACCGCCGTGGACGAAACGGTTGCAAGGAAGCGCGCAGCAGTCGTTGAATCCGCAAAAAGCGGCACCGGAGCGGAGGACGTCGTCCGCTCACTCAACGACGTGCTGCGAGAAAGCTGCGAGGCGTCAATGCCGAGGCGGAGCCGGGGGGCACGTCGGAAGCCGGTCTACTGGTGGAACGACACCGTAGCCGTCCTGAGACGAGAGTGCCTATCCCGCCGCCGGGCAGCGCAAAGAAGACCGACTGCAGAAAACGGTCAAGCTTACCAAGAGGCTAGAAAAGCGCTCAAAGTAGCCATCAAAGAGAGCAAAGCGCGATGCTGGGAAGAGCTCTGCAAGTCGGTCGACGACGACCCGTGGGGAAGACCGTACAAAATGGTACGAAAGAAGCTGGCGGTTGGTAACGAGGACCCATTCCTGAACAACGTTGCCAACCTCGAAACGGTAATTGCCAGCCTTTTCCCGCGGCACGTCAAGACCGACTGGAACATTCCAAACAACAGCATCGCCCCCGCAGAAGAGTTTCTTCCGTTCTCTAAGGAAGAGCTGCTGGCAGCCTCAAACCGGCTCAAACCAGCAAAGGCACCGGGACCGGACTGCGTTCCAAACGCAGTCATCAAACGCGTAGCCGAGAAAGATCCCGAGTTGCTGCTAGCAGCTTTGAACGCCTGCCTTGCCCAAGGGACATTTGCCGCCCCGTGGAAACGGCAAAAGTTAGTCCTGATACCTAAGGGCAAAGCAGGGCCACCCGGTCCGTCGGCATACAGACCTCTGTGTATGCTAGACGGAGTTGGAAAGCTGCTGGAGAGGATGCTTCTACAGCGCCTCCAGCACACTTTGGAGAACGGAGAAAGCGGATTGTCACCGCAGCAGTACGGATTTCGCCCCGGACGCTCTACCGTAGACGCCATCAGCCAAGTCGTAGATACGGTGAGGCTGGCATGGCAGGGAAGCGTCAAGCGGAGCGAGCACGTCGTGTTGATCGCGTTGGACATCCGCAACGCGTTCAACACGGCCAACTGGCGCACGACTCTCAGTGCACTCGCCGACATCGGTGCTCCAGTATACCTGCTGAAAATGGCACGAAGCTATTTCAGCGACAGGGTACTGGAGTACGAGTGCATGGGCAAAAAATTCCAGCAGGAGGTCACAGCTGGCGTTCCGCAAGGGTCGGTCCTCGGACCGGCACTTTGGAACGTCATGTACGACGGACTGCTGCGACTGCCCATGCCTGACGGCGCTAACATAGTAGCGTTCGCAGACGACGCGGCCCTACTTGTGAAGGGTAAAAATGCGACAAACCTGCGACTAATAGCTGAAACTGCATTAATTCACGTAAAGAGCTGGCTGGACCGAGCTGGACTTGAACTCGCCGTTCACAAGACGGAAGCTATACTCTTCACGCGTCGCAGGAATATGTCCCCGCCTTCGATCGCCATAAACGACTTCGAGGTGCCGTACAAGCGGTCGCTGCGATACCTCGGAGTATGGCTCGACGACAAGCTGCGCTTCGCGAAGCACGCGGAGGAGGCAGCCGCGAAGGCGGCTAGAACGGCGAACGAACTAGCCAGACTTATGCCTAACGTCGGTGGACCAAAGTACAAGAGACGAAAATTGTACAACGAAGTGGTCCACTCTATTTTACTCTACGGGGCCCCGGTGTGGGCAGACGCCATGAGAGTGGAAAGGACGAGGCAAAGTCTGGCGAAAGTTCAACGCAGGAGTGCACTGAGAGTCGCATCAGCCTACAGGACGGTCTCGGAAGACGCCATCCTGGCCTTATCTGCAATTCCGCCCGTCGACCTGCTAGCCAAGGAGAGGCAGGCGACCTACAAAGGACGGGCGACGAAGGAACGGGCCAGGGAGCTGACCATGCAGGAGTGGCAAAGTCGGTGGAACGCCTCCCCTAAAGGAAGATGGACCCATAGGCTTATCGGGGATTTAAAGGCGTGGAGTGAGAGAAAACACGGTGAGCTCAGCTACCATCTCACCCAGGCATTAACAGGCCACGGTTGCTTCGGAGTCTACCTTAACAGGATAGGCAAAGAGGCAACCAGTGAATGCTACCACTGCGAAAGCGACGCCGATGACGCAGAACACACTTTGTTCGGCTGCTCAGCATGGGAAGAGCAAAGGGCACAATTAAGAGCTGCGATCGGGAGTGAGGAACCCCTGACTCCCGAAAGCATGACGCCCTCCATGCTGAGCTGCCAGTCTGCATGGTCAGCTTGGGTTATATTCGCAACTGATGTCTTGAAAATTAAAGAAAGTGAAGAGAGACTCCGCCGACAAGGCGGTCGTTAGTAAACAAAAAACTAACAAGACAACTGACATCGCGAAGTAATGCCTAACGGCGGTTTCCGGGACGTCCGTGGTGAGTAGGTGGGGGTAGGTTTTAGTCAGTAAGAATCTGACACTATCCTCCGGCGTTGCCGGGGGATGTCTTATGCAAGATTTCCTACCTCCGGAAAAAAAAAAAAAAAAAAAAAAAAAAAAAAAAAAAAAGGTTAGGTTAGGTTAGGTTAGGTTAGGTTAGGTTAGGTTAGGTTAGGTTAGGTTAGGTTAGGTTAGGTTAGGTTAGGTTGGGGTTCGAAGGCTGATACTAGGCATTGGTGAAACGCGGCGTGCTGGACGCCGTGTTTCTATAAAAAGCCAATACGCCTCTGCGAATCACAGCAGCTCTGTCAGCAAGGCCGATTGTCAGGCGTCCTCGTCGCGGACCCCGGTAATGCAGTCACTGTTAACAACTGTGACTGTAGCTAACTGACGAAGGCCGAATGGCGAGCATCCTGCGCCATAAAACAGGACACCAGATAAGGGACGGAAAACCCTGACAGAAAACCAAGTCCCAATCCAAGGTGAGAAGCAGCGTGCCGAGGGATGCATGGCCACGGGGACTCTAAGCAGCGTGGTCGCAGACGATCTCTCGGGAGGACCAGCCGAATCTCCTGAGTAAGAAGGCTTATCCGGCCAAGCGGGGCTCTGGTCGGATGGACCATGTTCCCTAGCTAATCGTGGGATCAACTTATGGAGCAACTAACAAATAAAAACTTGACGTTAAAAAAAGCACTGGAGGACCTCGAAAAAGAAATTTTCGAGGTCGAAGAATTCACAAAGGCGCACGCAAACGCGCACAAACCGATCAAGGAAGGCATTAAAGCCATAAGGCTCGCCTTCCTTAAAACAGTGAAGGCAATTGACGGGATAAATGTCTCACCGAAGATTTCGGTAGGACACGCATCAACCCAAACCGTCGAAGCAACAAAGGAGATTGCAAAAGCAGCGCCCACTCCACGCCAAAAAGAAGAGGTACCGAAGAGGACGGCGCCCATCTCTAAAGGAGTAAACGGAGTAACCGCCAGACCGCAGGAAGGCTGGACTACAGTCGGGGCGGCAGGAAAAAAGAAGAAAAAGACGAAACCCGATTCTCAAACGAAAGAAAAAGAGGTGACGAAGGGGGACGACAAAGTCTCCACCGCACGTATCCGCAAAGCACCGGAGCCTGGGCCTACGATAAAGCCTAAAAATAGGCACCCCAAGGCAGGAAGAGTGCCCGCCGACACCATCATATTAAAAAAAGCTGATGGTGAAGGAGCTGCGTCCTACGCAGAAATTTTGCGTAGCGTCCACGCTTCGACAAAAAATAAAAAATTGGACGTCAAAGCCGTGCGAAAGACGCAGCGCGGAGAATTAATCTTCCGAATGGGAAGAAAAGCTGACGGGGCCGAAGCAGACGCTCTGCAGGCAATTATTACAGAGGCGGCCGGACCACTTGCCAAGATCCATCGAGTGGTGCAAAGCCGGGATGTCGAGATTCGAGATCTCGACGAGGGAGTGACCCCAGAAGAGGTCATCGAAGCCCTAAAGGAGAACAAAATCTCTACATCCAGCGCCAAACTAAGACCGGCGCACAGCGGCACCCAAGCGTGCATGATAAAACTGCCGTGCACGCCAGAGACCGACGCCCTGCTGAGAAACGGGCGCATCAAGATCGGTCTCGTGAGGTGCCGCATCAGAGAAAGCGTCAAAGTTAGACGTTGCTACCGGTGCATGGGCTACGGGCACTTTGCAGCAAAATGCAAAGCGCCCGACCGCAGCAAATTGTGTCTACGATGCGGGCAGGATGGCCACAAAATTGCCAACTGTACCAACGCACCAAAATGCCCGCTCTGCACCGACAGCGACAACGGCGGACAGCGACGTCAACAAACCCCAGCAGCGCACACAAGCGGCAGTAGGCGGTGCCCTAAATTTAGGGCGGAATGGGAAAGGTGTCTGAAGAACGCGACAAAATGATTCGCGTTCTTCAGATAAACCTGAACCACAGCCAGGCGGCTCAAGACCTGCTGCATCAGACGGCCAGCGAGCTGCGCGTAGATCTAGTCATCGTGTCGGAGCAACACAGAAACTCAGCAAGCCGATGGTACTCCGACACGGGCTCTAAAGCGGCGATCTACTTGCCAACGAGCCATCTACGTGTAGCAAACGCTCCGGAAGTCGGCGGAGACGGATACGTCTGGGTGGAGGCGGGAGGCTATAGAATATATAGCTGTTATTTCTCTCCCAACTCCACAATCGACGAGTTCGCCGACAGCCTGAGCGAGCTGGCCGAAAGTGTAAGAACGTCGACACTGCCCGTCATACTGGCCGGCGACTTCAACGCCAAGGCGCCGGAATGGGGAGCTGCGGTGACAGACAGTAGAGGAAGCTTGCTCTCGGAGATGGCGGCGCAAATGCGCCTACTAGCAGCAAACGTCGGCAACCACTACACGTTCGTCCGCGGAAATACCGGGTCAATCGTCGACGTGACGTTCGTCGACGAAGCTATCGCGAGTGGAATAAGGAACTGGAAAGTTCTCGACGTCTACTCGCATAGCGACCACCGGTACGTGAGCTTCGAGCTAACAACGAGCGCGAGAGCACCGCTTCGAAGAACTACCGAAGGATGGTGCGCGCGAAAGCTTGAAGTGACCGCCGTGGACGAAACGGTTGCAAGGAAGCGCGCAGCAGTCGTTGAATCCGCAAAAAGCGGCACCGGAGCGGAGGACGTCGTCCGCTCACTCAACGACGTGCTGCGAGAAAGCTGCGAGGCGTCAATGCCGAGGCGGAGCCGGGGGGCACGTCGGAAGCCGGTCTACTGGTGGAACGACACCGTAGCCGACCTGAGACGAGAGTGCCTATCCCGCCGCCGGGCAGCGCAAAGAAGACCGACTGTAGAAAACGGTCAAGCTTACCAAGAGGCTAGAAAAGCGCTCAAAGTAGCCATCAAAGAGAGCAAAGCGCGATGCTGGGAAGAGCTCTGCAAGTCGGTCGACGACGACCCGTGGGGAAGACCGTACAAAATGGTACGAAAGAAGCTGGCAGTTGGTAACGAGGACCCATTCCTGAACAACGTTGCCAACCTCGAAACGGTAATTGCCAGCCTTTTCCCGCGGCACGTCAAGACCGACTGGAACATTCCAAACAACAGCATCGCCCCCGCAGAAGAGTTTCTTCCGTTCTCTAAGGAAGAGCTGCTGGCAGCCTCAAACCGGCTCAAACCAGCAAAGGCACCGGGACCGGACTGCGTTCCAAACGCAGTCATCAAACGCGTAGCCGAGAAAGATCCCGAGTTGCTGCTAGCAGCTTTGAACGCCTGCCTTGCCCAAGGGACATTTGCCGCCCCGTGGAAACGGCAAAAGTTAGTCCTGATACCTAAGGGCAAAGCAGGGCCGCCCGGCCCGTCGGCCTACAGACCTCTGTGTATGCTAGACGGAGTCGGTAAGCTACTGGAGAGGATGCTACTACAGCGCCTCCAGTACGCCTTGGAGAACGAAGAAAGCGGGCTGTCACCGCAGCAATTTGGATTTCGCCCCGGACGCTCCACCGTAGACGCCATCAGCCAAGTCGTGCAGACGGTGAGGCTGGCATGGCAGGGGAGCGTCAAGAGGAGCGAGCACGTCGTGTTGATCGCGTTGGACGTTCGCAACGCGTTCAACACGGCGAACTGGAGCACGACTCTCACCGCACTCGCCAACATCGGAGTTCCAGTATACCTGCTGAAAATGGCAAAAAGCTATTTCAGCGGCAGGATACTGGAGTACGAGTGCATGGGCAAGAAATTCCAGCAGGAGGTCACAGCTGGCGTTCCTCAAGGGTCGGTCCTCGGACCGGCACTTTGGAACGTCATGTACGACGGACTGCTGCGACTGCCTATGCCTGACGGCGCTAACATAGTAGCGTTCGCAGACGACGCGGCCCTACTTGTGAAGGGTAAAAATGCGACAAACCTGCGACTAACAGCTGAAACTGCATTAATTCACGTAAAGAGCTGGCTGGACCGAGCTGGACTTGAACTCGCCGTTCACAAGACGGAAGCTATACTCTTCACGCGTCGCAGGAATATGTCCCCGCCTTCGATCGCCATAAACGACTTCGAGGTGCCGTACAAGCGGTCGCTGCGATACCTCGGAGTATGGCTTGACGACAAGCTGCGCTTCGCGAAGCACGCGGAGGAGGCAGCCGCGAAGGCGGCTAGAACGGCAAACGAACTAGCCAGACTTATGCCTAACGTCGGTGGACCAAAGTACAAGAGACGAAAATTGTACAACGAAGTGGTCCACTCTATTTTACTCTACGGGGCCCCGGTCTGGGCAGACGCCATGAGAGTGGAAAGGACGAGGCAAAGTCTGGCGAAAGTTCAACGCAGGAGTGCACTGAGAGTCGCATCAGCCTACAGGACGGTCTCGGAAGACGCCATCCTGGCCTTATCTGCAATTCCGCCCGTCGACCTGCTAGCCAAGGAGAGGCAGGCGACCTACAAAGGACGGGCGACGAAGGAACGGGCCAGGGAGCTGACCATGCAGGAGTGGCAAAGTCGGTGGAACGCCTCCCCTAAAGGAAGATGGACCCATAGGCTTATCGGGGATTTAAAGGCGTGGAGTGAGAGAAAACACGGTGAGCTCAGCTACCATCTCACCCAGGCATTAACAGGCCACGGTTGCTTCGGAGTCTACCTTAACAGGATAGGCAAAGAGGCAACCAGTGAATGCTACCACTGCGAAAGCGACGCCGATGACGCAGAACACACTTTGTTCGGCTGCTCAGCATGGGAAGAGCAAAGGGCACAATTAAGAGCTGCGATCGGGGTTGAGGAACCCCTGACTCCCGAAAGCATGACGCCCTCCATGCTGAGCTGCCAGTCTGCATGGTCAGCTTGGGTTATATTCGCAACTGATGTCTTGAAAATTAAAGAAAGTGAAGAGAGACTCCGCCGACAAGGCGGTCGTTAGTAAACAAAAAACTAACAAGACAACTGACATCGCGAAGTAATGCCTAACGGCGGTTTCCGGGACGTCCGTGGTGAGTAGGTGGGGGTAGGTTTTAGTCAGTAAGAATCTGACACTATCCTCCGGCGTTGCCGGGGGATGTCTTATGCAAGATTTCCTACCTCCGGAAAAAAAAAAAAAAAAAAAAAAAAAAAAAAAAAAAAAAGGTTAGGTTAGGTTAGGTTAGGTTAGGTTAGGTTAGGTTAGGTTAGGTTAGGTTAGGTTAGGGGATTATGGCACTTAGGATGATTCTTGCTGAACAACCTTCACAGGCCAAGCAAGGAAGCAGCTGCAAAAAAGCAACCGCCACCGCAGCAACGCAGACGCTGCCTAGCAGCAAAAACATTGCTGCAACTTCAAGCAAAGAGTTAAAAATGCACTCTGAAGTAAATAATGTGGCCCAAGCTGCACTGCCTGAAGGGGGAAAAAAAAGAGACCCTTGCCGGCCACAAAGCTTCTTCTAAAACTTTAGAAGATTGGAAGCTGGTCAGCAGAAAGAGAAATTCTAAAACTGACAGCAGGCGGTCAAAATTGAAGGCAAAAACGTCGACACGGCTCCAAGAAGAGGCAGCAGCAACGTCTGCAGCCCCAGGAGAAAAAAAAGCAGCGGGTAACAAACCGCGCAGAAAGAGAAGAGCCAAATTGGCGGAGACTACCCTTGTGCTCACCTGTGCCGGCGAAGCGCCAAAGTCCTACGCCAGCATCCTGCGTCAGGTCAGCGTAGCCACAAAAGGGACCACTCTCGACGTCCGCGCCACTAAGCGCACCCAGAAAGGCGAACTGCTGCTTCGCCTGGGAAAAAACGGCGAAGGATCTGACGTCCTTCAAACTGCATTAATAGAAGCGGCAGGACCTGGAGCTAAGGTGACCAGGCCCACAAGCGCAGCCACCATGACGGTCATAATCCGCGATCTGGACGAAGGCGTCATCGCAGCAGACGTGATCGAATCACTAGCTGAGTCTCTTGGTGACTCAGAAAAGGAGAAGATTACGATTATCAGCTTAAAAGAGGCCTATTGCGGGACTCAAGTATGCGTCGCCAAAGTGCCACACACCGCCAGGACCGACGCTCAGCTAAAAGAGGGGCGCATCAAGATCGGCCTAGTACGATGCCGCATCAGAATGCGCATCGACATGCTAAGGTGCTACCGATGCTCAGCATACGGCCACACTGCCACGCGGTGCAGGGCGCCCGACCGCTCGGGACTTTGCAGAAGCTGCTGGAAGACTGGACACAAAGCAAGCGAATGTAAAAGTGTACCAAGATGCATCGTCTGCACCAGCATAACTGACAACTTAGCCACAGCTCCGCACCGCTACGGAAGCGCTGACTGCCCTGCTTTTAGAGCGGAGCTAGCGCGCTGCAGAAAAGTTTCGAAATGTCAGTACGGTTTCTGCAAATAAACCTCAACAAATGCAGGGCTGCGCAAGACTTGCTGCAGCAAACTATAGTTGACGAGCGCACAGACGTCGCAATAGTCTCTGAGCAGAACCACAACTTACCGCGGCGCTGGCGTTCTGATAAAGGGTCAAATGCCGCTCTTCATCTGCCATCTAGCAGCCGCCTGCTTCTGACCAACGCTGCAAACGCCCTCAGCACCGTCGGCTGGACCTGGATAGAGCTGGGCGACTTACGCGTTTACAGCTGCTACTTTTCGCCGAACTCCCCTATGGAAGACTTTAACCGCAGCATCGCCGGCCTAGAAGAGAGCGTCCGAACATCGACGCTCCCGGTCATCGTAGCAGGCGATTTTAATGCAAAATCCGTCGAATGGGGTGCAGCATCTACCGACGCAAGAGGAGCTCTTCTTTGCGACATGGCGTCAAATCTTCACCTGCACGTTGCCAACACGGGAGGAGAGTTTACTTTCGTTCGGGGCAGCACGGGTTCAGTGATTGACGTCACGTTCGTCGACGAAGCCCTAGCGGGAAGAATTCGAGGATGGCGCGTGCTAGATGTCCACTCGCACAGCGACCACCGCTACGTCAGCTTTGAGCTTGCCGACCGAAGCTACAGGCCACCGCCGCACACAGCGCGGGGCTGGTGCGTTCGAAAACTAGACCGCGAAGCCCTCGACAAATTGGTAGCTACTAGGAGCGAGACGGTCAAAGGCATCGCGCGATCGGACGCCACAGCGGAAAAAGTAGTACGCTTGCTAAACGAGCTCCTGCGCGACGCCTGCGACGCATCGATGCCAAAGCGCGGCTCAAACTCACACCGGAAACCGGCCTACTGGTGGACGGACGAGATCGCCGACCTGCGACGCGCCTGCACAGCGTCCCGCAGACGCGCCCACAGGCACCATTTCGCCGTGCCACAAGAACGCCAGGACTACAAGAACGCTAAAAACGCGCTGCGCCTAGCTATTAAGCAAAGCAAAGCGCGCAGCTGGGACGAACTCTGCAAGTCGGTCGACGAAGATCCTTGGGGGCTGCCGTACAGGATAGTACGCAACAAACTCAGCGTCCGGAACGAAGACCACTACCTGAACAACCATGAAACCATGGAGGCGGTGGTCGACGGACTGTTCCCGCGGCACCCCACTACCGACCGAACTGCAACCTGCGACCCAGCAGCAGAGCTTCCAAGCGGAGTCCTGCCGTTCTCCAAAGAAGAGCTGCAGGGAGCGGCAAAGCGAATTAACTCTGCAAGGGCGCCGGGACCCGACGGCGTCCCAAACGCCGTCTTGAAGCGCATCGCGGATCAGGATCCCGAGCTGCTACTCGCAGCCCTTAACTCGTGCCTTGCCGAAGGAATCTTCGACGCGTCATGGAAGCGCCAAAGGCTGGTCCTAATACCAAAGGGCACCAAGGCGACACCCGGTCCCTCAGCATACCGTCCACTTTGCATGCTGGACGGCCTGGGCAAGATTCTAGAGAGGCTGATCCTCGAACGGCTTCAGACAGTACTGGAGGACACCGACAAAGGGCTCTCGCCCCATCAGCACGGCTTCCGCCGAGGGCACTCGACAATAGGCGCCATCGAACAGGTGATCGAAACCGTCCGCGAAGCCTGGCAGGGAAGCGTCAAGCGCAGCGCAAACGTCGTGTTGATCGCGCTCGACGTCCGAAACGCGTTCAACTCGGCCCGCTGGAGCTCCATCCTAGTAGCTCTGGCTAAAATCGGCACTCCAGCATACTTGATCCGAATGATCGAAAGTTACTTCTCGGACAGGGTGCTGCAGTACGAATGCATGGGCGAAAGCTTTCAGCGAGCGGTCACTGCAGGCGTTCCCCAGGGTTCGGTCTTAGGACCCGCTCTCTGGAACGTCATGTACGATGGACTGCTGAGAGCGCCCATGCCCGACGAAGCCAGAATGGTCGCCTTTGCGGACGACGTCGCCATTTTGATTACCGGAAAGTCTACGACGTCCATCAAAATTGCCGGCGAAGAGGCCCTGCGAAGCGTCAAGAGTTGGCTAGACGGCGCCGGACTGGAGCTTGCAGTCCAGAAAACAGAAGCTGTGCTTTTCACCAGGCGCAGGCAACTAGAGCCGCCCAAACTTGTCTTTAACGGCTTCGAGGTTCCTTTTAGCAGATCGTTGAGGTACCTCGGAGTTCACCTTGACGACAAGCTTCGATTTGCGGTACACGCAGACAAGGCGGCGACTAAGGCGGCGATCGTCGGTGAGGAACTCGCCAGATTGATGCCGAACATCGGAGGACCAAAATCAAAACGTCGACGCCTATACAACGAAGTGGTCCACTCCATCCTCCTCTACGGAGCCCCTGTATGGGCCGACTCCATGAGGGTGGAGAGAACTCGGCTCAAACTGGCTAGAGTTCAGAGAACCAGCGCATTAAGGGTCGCTTCGGCCTATCGCACGGTCTCCGAAGCAGCCACTCTCACCGTCTCCGGCATACCGCCTATTGACCTCCTCGCGTTCGAAAGACAACGCATCTACAACGGGCAGTCGAAAGACGACGCCAGAAAAGTCACTTTCGAACGCTGGAGGGAACGTTGGAACGAGTCACCTAAGGGTCGCTGGACTCACCGGCTTATACCGGACCCGAAAGTCTGGAGTGAAAGAGGGCAAGGCGAACTGAGCTTCCACCTCACTCAGGTGCTAACCGGACACGGCTGCTTCGGCACCTATCTTAAGAGAATAGGCAAAGAAGCCACCGAAGAGTGTCACCACTGCGGAGACGCAAAAGATGATGCTGACCACACCCTATTTAAGTGCGCGGCATGGACGGAAGAACGAACCCGGCTAAAAGAAGCCCTCGGCGAAGACGTAAACAACGACAACCAAGTGTCAGCCGAGCAGATGGTCCCGTCTATGTTGCAGTCCAAGGAAAAGTGGACAGCGTGGACATCTTTTGCGACAACAGTAATGCAGGCAAAAGAGGACGACGAGCGACACAGGCGACAAGCCCTGCAAAGTTCTCCACCTCTAGCCGAACCACCATAACAGCAGCGCGCGCGTGCGAACAGCGTTAGGAGCAGACGCCGACTGCCGAGCAGTTTACGACTAGCGAAGTGATCGACAGACGTCGCACCCACAACCGCACGCGCGCAGCATTAAAGGCAGCCGACGACAGTCGCACGGTTCGCAAAAGGCAAGCGATCGACTGTCATCGCAAGAAGCATCAGACGACTGCAGTCGCACAAAAGCGACCAATAGCCGTCAGGCAAGGAGAGACAGGGGGCTCGAGAAGTGATCGATTAATTTTGTCACTTCTCTAGCTACCCGAGACAAAATGAAGTGCGCTAGAAGTGCGCCGGGCCACGCTGCCTCTCGAAGCATTACAGACAAGTTAAGTACCGGGAGGCAGTAGGAGCGGAGGGGGGTTTTAGTGGGTAAAAATCCCACACTGTCACCTTTCTGTTGAAACAGTGGCGCCTTTTGAAGGTTTCCCCTCTCAAGAAAAAAAAAAAAAAAAAAAAAAAAAAAGGTTAGGTTAGGTTAGGTTAGGTTAGGTTAGGTTAGGTTAGGTTAGGTTAGGTTAGGTTAGTTGCGCATTGGCACTTGTACAGAGAGGACGTGCGGCCGGTTGCTCTAGCGAAAGGGGCGCAGGCCTAACAGGCGGGCGCATTCCTCGAAGATCTTGAGGATTGGAAGACCAGACATTGGGGACCAGTTCAGTTCAGCAAAAGGGGCGCAGGCCTAATTGCCGGGCGCATTCTTCAGTGATCTTGGAACCCTGAGGATTCGGAGATCAGCTGGACGGACCAGCTGTTGGAGATAACTTGTGATAGTGAAAGTGACACTAAAAGTGCTCCCGGGAAAGTCGGAAAACCTGGACTCGGACTTTTCCGGGTTTTTCCGTCATTTTTCCGAGGTTTTCCGACATTTGGAGGAAATCTAGAGTTTTCCGGATTTTCCGAAAAATTTTCCAAGTGAAACTACGGACACTAAAAAAACACTTCTATAATAGCGCTTTTCCGGGATTTTTCCGGGTAAGTTGCTGTTTTTTAAAGAATTTTCCGGGCTTTTTGGGATTGTGGGTTGCAGACCAAAAGCATTCCACCAAAATTTTCCGGATTTTCAAAGTTTAAAGAAAAAATTTTCCGAATTTTCTGGACATTTTGTCAGCAAATCTTTGGAAGAAAATCCTGAATTTTCCGGGCATTTTCGCGGGACGACTAAGTTTAAAAAAATAATATTACAGAAACACACCATGTCGCCGGACGAGAACGACCGTGAAACTCGGCTTAACAGAGCGGTGATGGACCTAGCGAGGTTCGCAAAAAGTCATCCCAATGTGCATAAACCCATAAAGGAGGGGATTATGGCACTTAGGATGATTCTTGCTGAACAACCTTCACAGGCCAAGCAAGGAAGCAGCTGCAAAAAAGCAACCGCCACCGCAGCAACGCAGACGCTGCCTAGCAGCAAAAACATTGCTGCAACTTCAAGCAAAGAGTTAAAAATGCACTCTGAAGTAAATAATGTGGCCCAAGCTGCACTGCCTGAAGGGGAAAAAAAAGAGACCCTTGCCGGCCACAAAGCTTCTTCTAAAACTTTAGAAGATTGGAAGCTGGTCAGCAGAAAGAGAAATTCTAAAACTGACAGCAGGCGGTCAAAATTGAAGGCAAAAACGTCGACACGGCTCCAAGAAGAGGCAGCAGCAACGTCTGCAGCCCCAGGAGAAAAAAAAGCAGCGGGTAACAAACCGCGCAGAATGAGAAGAGCCAAATTGGCGGAGACTACCCTTGTGCTCACCTGTGCCGGCGAAGCGCCAAAGTCCTACGCCAGCATCCTGCGTCAGGTCAGCGTAGCCACAAAAGGGACCACTCTCGACGTCCGCGCCACTAAGCGCACCCAGAAAGGCGAACTGCTGCTTCGCCTGGGAAAAAACGGCGAAGGATCTGACGTCCTTCAAACTGCATTAATAGAAGCGGCAGGACCTGGAGCTAAGGTGACCAGGCCCACAAGCGCAGCCACCATGACGGTCATAATCCGCGATCTGGACGAAGGCGTCATCGCAGCAGACGTGATCGAATCACTAGCTGAGTCTCTTGGTGACTCAGATAAGGAGAAGATTACGATTATCAGCTTAAAAGAGGCCTATTGCGGGACTCAAGTATGCGTCGCCAAAGTGCCACACACCGCCAGGACCGACGCTCAGCTAAAAGAGGGGCGCATCAAGATCGGCCTAGTACGATGCCGCATCAGAATGCGCATCGACATGCTAAGGTGCTACCGATGCTCAGCATACGGCCACACTGCCACGCGGTGCAGGGCGCCCGACCGCTCGGGACTTTGCAGAAGCTGCTGGAAGACTGGACACAAAGCAAGCGAATGTAAAAGTGTACCAAGATGCATCGTCTGCACCAGCATAACTGACAACTTAGCCACAGCTCCGCACCGCTACGGAAGCGCTGACTGCCCTGCTTTTAGAGCGGAGCTAGCGCGCTGCAGAAAAGTTTCGAAATGTCAGTACGGTTTCTGCAAATAAACCTCAACAAATGCAGGGCTGCGCAAGACTTGCTGCAGCAAACTATAGTTGACGAGCGCACAGACGTCGCAATAGTCTCTGAGCAGAACCACAACTTACCGCGGCGCTGGCGTTCTGATAAAGGGTCAAATGCCGCTCTTCATCTGCCATCTAGCAGCCGCCTGCTTCTGACCAACGCTGCAAACGCCCTCAGCACCGTCGGCTGGACCTGGATAGAGCTGGGCGACTTACGCGTTTACAGCTGCTACTTTTCGCCGAACTCCCCTATGGAAGACTTTAACCGCAGCATCGCCGGCCTAGAAGAGAGCGTCCGAACATCGACGCTCCCGGTCATCGTAGCAGGCGATTTTAATGCAAAATCCGTCGAATGGGGTGCAGCATCTACCGACGCAAGAGGAGCTCTTCTTTGCGACATGGCGTCAAATCTTCACCTGCACGTTGCCAACACGGGAGGAGAGTTTACTTTCGTTCGGGGCAGCACGGGTTCAGTGATTGACGTCACGTTCGTCGACGAAGCCCTAGCGGGAAGAATTCGAGGATGGCGCGTGCTAGATGTCCACTCGCACAGCGACCACCGCTACGTCAGCTTTGAGCTTGCCGACCGAAGCTACAGGCCACCGCCGCACACAGCGCGGGGCTGGTGCGTTCGAAAACTAGACCGCGAAGCCCTCGACAAATTGGTAGCTACTAGGAGCGAGACGGTCAAAGGCATCGCGCGATCGGACGCCACAGCGGAAAAAGTAGTACGCTTGCTAAACGAGCTCCTGCGCGACGCCTGCGACGCATCGATGCCAAAGCGCGGATCAAACTCACACCGGAAACCGGCCTACTGGTGGACGGACGAGATCGCCGACCTGCGACGCGCCTGCACAGCGTCCCGCAGACGCGCCCACAGGCACCATTTCGCCGTGCCACAAGAACGCCAGGACTACAAGAACGCTAAAAACGCGCTGCGCCTAGCTATTAAGCAAAGCAAAGCGCGCAGCTGGGACGAACTCTGCAAGTCGGTCGACGAAGATCCTTGGGGGCTGCCGTACAGGATAGTACGCAACAAACTCAGCGTCCGGAACGAAGACCACTACCTGAACAACCATGAAACCATGGAGGCGGTGGTCGACGGACTGTTCCCGCGGCACCCCACTACCGACCGAACTGCAACCTGCGACCCAGCAGCAGAGCTTCCAAGCGGAGTCCTGCCGTTCTCCAAAGAAGAGCTGCAGGGAGCGGCAAAGCGAATTAACTCTGCAAGGGCGCCGGGACCCGACGGCGTCCCAAACGCCGTCTTGAAGCGCATCGCGGATCAGGATCCCGAGCTGCTACTCGCAGCCCTTAACTCGTGCC